>NW_028232750.1:0-12415 GCF_054491065.1 Syngnathus leptorhynchus | reverse complement strand
CTTTTAGACTCATTGCTCTACCAATGATTGAAACTGGTGGGTAATCGCATCAAGCACATGTCTGAGATGGGCAAACCTGAGCAAATAAAACAGCCTTAGAATGAAAGTTATTCTTGCTATTTTAAATATCTCGTAGACAATGTCTACACATTCATTTACAGTCTTGTTCAACTTTTAGCCATTTCCAAGTTATGGCTTTCATGGATTCAGCGCTTAATATCTGAAATAAATATTTATCCTGAGAAGATGAGCTTTGTTATTAAGGCACCAAAAAAGCTAGCTCTCATTTTGAAAGTAATATACGTATATGTGCAACACCTTTTGTAAGTTCTTGTGAAGAGAACGGACGCAATGTTGCACATGACCAAAGAGCAGAATCTCGATTTGACGTGCTTCGATTCTACATGACTTTCTGTAACGTGGTTTGGTAATGGACCCCAAATAATTTTCATCGTAGATACATTTTTTTAACTATGATCACGAACCTCAAAGATTATATGTCACGTTTTTAAATTCTTCCGTTTTACGTTTTATTCATTCAGTTGTGACCTGTATAAAGTGGAACAGCGATGCTTTTGTCTGAATTCCTCGTTTTGACATCACAGGTCTCTCTTTTATACTTGTTCTGAGGTGCGGCTCAGAGCAAGCCATTTTGGTGCGCTCTATTTCAATGCAGATGAATACTTCACACACCAATCCCTCCAAGGCCGCAAGACGTGCACTTCCATTTCCGGTCAGACACATTTGTAGTTTTTTTAGCCGAGGTAGCGTTTACTTGCGCCGCAAACTTTCTGATTGATTAAAAGATGTCAATGGCAGAAGACTTGTCCATACATAAAATGTAACAAAATAAATTCCCTCACAATATTTTTGAACATGACTTGTAAAACTCGGATGACACAGATAAAAATGAAATTTGATCAGGCACTTCTTTGAGGTTCTGATCCTGGGGGACAGTGCAATGAGTTGTGTGGATTGATGCATTCAACAACGAAACATTTTGATCTCAGCATTTACGCTCCCACTCTCTGCAAAGCCCCGGAGGAAGAAGACAAGTTCTATGAGGCCCTGGACAAAGTAATATCTGGGGTCCCTAGCACTGACGCTCTCTACCTCCTGGGCGACTTCAATGCCAGAGTGGGAGCTGACCGAAAGGCTTGGCCCTCCTGCCTCGAGGCCTACTGATATGGGAAGATCAACGACAACGGCCAGTGTCTGCTGGAGCTCTGCTGCTTCCATGGCCTGTGTGACACTAACACCTTTTTCCCGTGTAAGGAAATCCATCAGGTCTCCTGGAGGCATCCACACTCTCGGCACTGGCAAAAGCTCAACCTTGTCATTACTAGGCGTAGCCAGCATCCTCCTGTCCCGCACCTACCACAGTGCTGACTGCGACACTGACCATTCTCTCGTCAACAGTAAGGTAGGTGCGTATCGCTCTGCGAAAGATGAACCACGCCAGGAAGAAAGGTCCAATGCGCATCAACACATATTGCGTCAGAAACCCAGAGATGACACAGCTGTTCCTGAGTCAGCTCAAAAAGACCCTTGCCAGAAAGGTGTCCGCAGATGATACCATCGACGAAGTGGACACTCCGGGACTCAGTGTACACCACAGCCATCTCTGCCTATAGGAAAAAGGAACATAAGAACATAGACTGGTTCAAGGCCCAATGGGAGGAGATGGAGCCAGTGATCACAGCAGAGAGGAAAGCCCTGATGGCCTACAAGACTGCTCCAGACCCTGACACACTCGCTGCACTTAGAGCTGCCAAGAAAACAGTCCAGCAGACCGCTCGTCGCTGCGCCAACACCTACTGACTGAACCTCTTCAGCACTATGGCTGCAGACACAGGAGATACGAGAGGGCTGTACGAGGGCATCAAGCAAGCAATAGGCCTTGTCTCCAACAAATCTGCCCGCCTCAGGTCGAACACAGGCGGTGTGATCACAGATCAGGGCAAGCAGCTTGAATGCTGGGAGACGCATACCTTGAGCTGGATGCTACGCAGAACATCACAGACGTCACTCTTTCAGCTTGCCAGTCCTCGAAAAGCTCAACACCCCACTCACAGAGGAGGAGCTCAGCAAAGCAATCAATTGCCTCGCCAAAGGGAAGGCCCCAGGGAACGACTGCATCCCGGCAGAGAAAAGTGGGAAACATGTACTGCATAAACCCTTGCATGAGCTGCTCTGCCGATGCTGGGAGGAAGGACACATTCCTCAGGACATGCGAGACGCAAACATCATTACCTTGTCTAAGAACAAAGGTGACAGTCAACTGCAACAATTACTGTGGGATCTCTTACATCTGCATCACTAATGTTGCCATACTTTTATACTGTTGCCCTGAGAACCCATCAGGCCCTGCCACCTTGTTAGGTTTAAAATGTACCACTTGTGCAAAATCACCTAAGTCTTCTGTTTTTAGAAAAATGGACATTGTCAAAAATATGGACATGCATGGATAATTCTGTAGGTATGACTAATTTATTTAACGCTCTAATTATGTTATGTAAAATGTTGCTGTTTTTATTAACGTGAATACAGAATAGGTCGTTATCTTCTTTGTGCATTTTTTTTTTACTTTTATTGTCCAAGGGGGGTAGAAGAAAAAAGAAAAAACAAAATTTATATGTTTGGATAGGTCTGATGCCACTGAACATTTCGAGTGGTTGTAAGCAAAAAATAGTCACAAATGACTGAGTTATCACGTCTCATAAGCAGTGACATTTTGGGGACAAAATTAACGAAAATCTATTTAAAAAAAAAAAAACACCAGGGGGTTAAAATCACTGGCTATAATGTGTACACCATTGGGGTGAGATTGTTGTAGTGCATTTATGGTGTCAGACATTAGAGAAAGAGCTATGTTAGTGTTAGCATCGGGTGGGATATATAAGCAGCAGTTAGCACAGCTGTTAGCTCTCTGGACAGATAGAATGGGCGTGATTCAACACAAATGTCCAGTGAACAATGTGTGTGTGTAATTACTTATGGGTAACCGGTTCTTGTGCACATACACACACAGACCACCCCTTCTGCTCTTACCGGAGTCTGTGTTGCGTTCCCATCGATATAGTGAGCAGCCTGCTAGCTGTACAGTCTGGTCCGGGACCCGTGAGTTTAGTTACGTTTCCAATATGACACACACAACAGTCTCGGACGTGGCGAGTTCCCTCCATGAGCAGATGCATCTCATCCATTTTGTTGATTAGGGACCGGGCATTTGTGACAAACATACTGGTTCATGTGGATTCCTCCTTAGCTGACCTAGCCCACCGGAGCGGCAGCCCCGCTTTTGTTTCCTTCTCCGCCTCCGGCATCTGCTAGCTCCAATAACAGTCCACGAAGGCCCCGGTGTTCTGGCTATCTCGTTCAGCATGTTGTGCATGCGGTGGAAATCCTCAGAAGACTTGGGGAACTTGGATGTTATCTGGTCCAAGACATTCAGTAAGTACTGGCAACTGTAGTTGAGCGAGTGGATGTACACGAAACAAAAGATTAACAAAACAAACATGGAGCTGCGAGCTGCGTCTGTGCACACCACTATCATAACATAAGGCCAGGGTGGTAGTAGAAAATACCTTTGGCTGTCTGAAAGGAAGATGGCAACAGTTGAAATGTAATGATTGTGACGCTTGCTAAATTAATGATTGACTTGCTGTGCCCTTCATAATTTGTTTGTTTGTCAACTTTTTGAGGTTGTTGAAGATGGTGGTTTGTAGCTACAATTTGCTCTGGTCCAAATTCTGAATTCAACACATAATTAGGGGTACGACAATTAGTGAAAATAAAAGGATGTGACGTCACTAAATGTCTAAGTCTGCATTAATTTTTTCAACACCATTTCTTCATTATTACCTCATCAACAGAATTACTTATATCAAGATGGCATCCTATTGACTGGTTGATGTACTCGAGCAATGTGGGTTCCTACAGGTTTCTTCTTGTCATCCATAACAGTCCCAAGATATTAATAATTTTCCACGACATCTAATGCCTGACTTTTAATGACGGTTGCCTGGTTGATGGTCGAGGGTTTAGGTCTAAAATCAATGTACTGTTGATTTGATTGATTTATTGTACAATGTGAAGAAAAGCCATGTCACACCCATCCATCCATTTTCTGAACCGCTTAGTCCCCATGGGGGTCGCAGGGCACACAGAGACGAACAACCACTCGCACTCGCACTCACACCTAGGGACAATTTGGAGTGCTCAATCGGCCTATCAAGCATGTTTTTGGGATGTGGGAGGAAACCGGAGTGCTCGGAGAAAACCAACGCGCACACAGGGAGGGCCGGAGGTGGAATCGAACCCGCACCCTCCTAACTGTGAGGCGGACGTGCTACCCACTGTTAGGGATGTTCTAACTCTAACTTATTTTGCAAGAACCACACGAGAGACAATATGCCCTTTGAACACTTGCAAGTGGAGAATTTGTTCGTTACTGTAGATACAGCAATGTCCGAACAAAGTCAAGAGAGTATTTATTGAGAGAAGAAGGGTGGGGGTGAGAGTCAGCCAAGGTGGGGGTGACATTTGACATGTGTGGTGGTCACCTCAGCAAATGATTAACCACTTGGGAGGGTCCCAGTTTATCGCTCCACGAGGCCGTGGACATAAATCCTAGTGGAGCAAAACAAGGACGCCTCCACACCATCTGGAAAGCTTCAACAACTGAATGGTTAAACTTTTCAGAGTCACGGGAAGGTAAAAGGTTCAAACAAAGTTCATCATTCTAGTCTACATCCCAACATAATCATACGATCAAGATAGTTTATAAACCCTAACATATCCCTCCTGTTTATCATATGATTATGCCCACCCCGATCAATAAAACATAAGTAAGAAAATATAATGAAGAAAAACAACAATAAAATAAAAACACAGAAACAGCACATCATTGTACCCATCACTTGCAAAGCATTTTCGATGGTCAAATCATTAAGTTTCTGTAAAACATACTCGGCTAAACATCATCTACGCAATCTACATAGATCAATTTTAGTGTGTGAGTGAAAAACCTGCGGCAAGATGTTATAATGCAGGAAAAGTCTCACACGGTCCCTCTGCCTTAGGCGACCATAATGTTATCAATAACAACAGTCAAGACAAAAACTGCTCGTTTGTTCAGCCGTCATAGTCATCACATTTAACATGTCTGATATGTTGTATTTGCACTTGTGCTATGGTAGAAGACAAAAGTCTTGATACAGCAGACTTCAAACACGGGATAACACAAGTTGTAAATAAACACATCAACACAAGCACAAAAAGCACAGGAGCCACAAATTTCAACAGCAGTTGCCACCAGTTGCCAGAGAATAGCCACGAAAAGAAATCCCATTGGTGTGGGACTTTGTCTTTTGACATGGCCTGCTGTAAGTTCTTCAGTGAATTCATGGCGTCGTTGATGTGCGTGTCATTTTCTCCTGGTATGTATGTGCAACAGGAGGTCCCAATAATGTGGCACACACAACTTGCGCTGCAGTCATCAAGTCCAGAACCATCCTGTTTTGTAAGACCATTAGCCTAATAGCCTGAATCTCTCTGTTTTGACCATCATTGACCTGCAGCGAGAGATTCACAAACGATTGGAAACAATAGTTCAATGTCTCGATGTAGAGTGCTTGTTTTCCAACTCCGATCCAAAGAAAAAGCGCATGAACAACTTTGTCTCCGACGGACCATATTTTATGATCATCTGGCACGTTCGCACCCCAGACAGGGTCATGAGGGTCAAAGGTTGCAACAGCCCTGCGTCGACGTCCAGAAGAGTTGTGTGCTGTCGTCAGCTGATGATGTTGTATCCTGTAAGTGTGGTCTGTCACCCACACTGGAGCACACACTCCTGTCCAGTTGGCGGGCAGCATCGGATAAACCTTGTGACCACAAAGCCACCAGCCATTCTGTATGAAGTCGGTCCCGTTAGATGGCGCAGCCATATCGGTGGGAGATCCCTCACCACTTGAAATGGCTCTCTTATCCTGACACTCAGCGGTGATGTCCAAAACTCCCATCCAGTTTCCTCCTGGAGAGCAGTCGTCGTTGATGCATTTGTGGGTCTCGTTTCCTTGGATGTAACATGTGTAGTTCACTCCAGCTGGTCTCTCTGTATAGGCCACTTGCGGCAATGTTCGTCCTTTAACAGTCACATTGAGATTTGTCCAGAAAAGCTGATCACAGGTACCGTCTGCAAGTCCAGGGCGGAAAGGGTCGGCATCACTGACTGTGACAGCACGGTGTTGATATCCAATTCCTCCTATGGATGCCATACATTTTGCTTCAGTGACATTCATTGCTCTCGCCTCCAAGTGAACTTGCGTGGAGGAAGGAGGGAGTTTGGAACACACATAGCATCCCTCCCGTGTGTGAGCTCTCACACTGAACTTCACATATCGGTACCAAGCGTTGGTTTCGTATGGGTTTCTGGGGTCCCATGACCAGTCCTCGAAATTCTCATCATGTGACCATCTTCTTCCACGAATGACACTGTCCATTGGTCCATTCAAATGAGCCCACAAACCATAGCACACTCCAACCACAGCGCAGCATAGAATCCACCTGGCATATGGAATTCCGTTGCTACTAGGATGGCAGAGAAACCGGGACATCTCCTCGCCTAGCGGAGTGGGGATCGCTGAATTCTTCAACAACGTTGAGACGTTCCACCCTAAGCGATGAAACCCCTTTGAAGTCGGAACTTCCCCACCACTCCGAATGAGGGGTCCAGCACTCTCTGCAACTTGCAGTGGCTGAGGTGAATCCAGCTGGGCCATTCAGCAATCTTTACTGCAGTGGGGGTAGTCAGCAAGACTTGGAATGGTCCCTCCCACCGCGGGCTGGCCCAGTTCTTTCTTTTGATGACCTTGATGTAGACCCAGTCTCCTGGCTTAATGAGGTTGTCAACCTGTGGGGAAAGAAGACCAGGCGGCAGTAAATTTGCATTTAACACATCTTTCATTTTGAGTGTTCTGATCATGTAATCTGCCAAGGTCTGTTCTTCATCTGCTTTTTGCAAATCTGCAGGGAACACAGGTAGTCTATATGGTCTCCCATGTATAATTTCAAAAGGCGTTAGCCCTTCTGAATTGGGGGTGATTCTCATATAGAGTTTCACCAAGTCTAGGCACTCTGGCCAGGCTCTGCCTGTTGATTCCATGCATTTTTTTCAACCTGCTTTTGATAGTAGCGTTTGCTCGTTCAACCAGGCCTGCACTGGATGGGTGCCAAGCACAGTGGTTTTTTAACGTTATCCCAAGGTGTACAGCCATGTTTTGTACAACTTGGTTCACAAAGTGTGGACCATTGTCACTGTAAATGATCTGTGGGATGCCATGAACCGGTATGACGGTTTTGCAAATGGCTTTTGCCACTCTTAAGGCATCTGCTCGTTTAGATGGAACTATTTCAACCCATTTGGAAAATGCATCAATCATCACTAGGCAGTATTTGTGAGGTCCACTTTGTGTGAGTTCAATAAAATCCATGTGCATGATTTGGAATGGGTAAGACGGTTTTGGAAAGGAGCCTCTCTTAGGTCTCATGTTTCCTTGTGGATTATGTTTCACACAAACAGGACATGCTTTACAAATTTTTTTTCAGTAAGCATCTAAACCAAAGGTAGTGAATTTGTTTATGTATGATGGACCTCATCCCTCCTGTCGACACATGGCAAGGCCCATGTGTCGCAATTGCTGCTGCCTTAAAAAGTGATTTTGGTAAAACAGGTTTGTCATTGATGCGGTGGATATTATCTGTATCCACAACTGCACCTTTTGTCGTCCACATTCGTTTTTCCACCATTGGAGCATTGCCCTGCATGTCTGTCAGTATAGTTTTATCTATGAGTTGCGTGTCCTCTGAATCTATTAAAAAAATTTCATGGCCATGTTTCTCTGCTGCTGCTTCTTTAGCGATTTTGTCTGCAAATCTGTTTCCATTTGAGACTTCATCTGTGCCTGTGGTGTGAGCAGCACATTTACACACAGCAAGTTTAGCAGGTAAACGGATGGCCTGCAACAAGTCTTTCAACAAGGAGGCATGGGTAACCGGCTTACCGGTTGATGTTGTCATCCCCCTGCGCTCCCATTGTTTTGCAAAATAGAACAGAGTAGAAAACGCATACTGACTGTCTGTGTATACAGTGACTTCCTTATCTCTTGCTAATTGACAAGCTCTTGTCAGTGCAATCAGCTCAGCTGCCTGCGCTGACCGATTGTATGGAAGCTTCTCTGCTTCAATAATCTGGCTTGGCAACTTCACAATTGCATAACCACTTTGATTGTTCCCTTTAGGATCCTTTGAACATGATCCATCCACAAACCACTTTTCCCCTTTATCAAGTGGAGTGTCACTTAAATCTTGTCTGGGTAGCTGTAGATGTTCTGTAGCATCTAAACAATTATGTGGGGTTCCATCCTCTGGCAACGGGATCAATGTTGCTGGATTTAGGACTGTGCACCTTTTTATCATAATATGCGGTTGTGAGAAGTGTAGCAGTGTAGGATAGGTGTCTGGCGGGTGACAAAAAGTTCATTTTGCTTTGCAGTAGCAACACATCTACAGCATGTGGAACCAGCAAGTCCATTTTGTGGAAAAGGACCACATCTGCGGATAGTGTCACTGCAAGCGCTGCTGCGCATACTGCTTGAACACAGTCTGGTAACGATTGAGCCACTGGATCCAATTTTTTTGAATAAAATGCAATTGGTCTTAGTTTACTGCCATGACTCTGCAGCAACCCTGAGGTCATAAAACCATTCCTGCAGTCTACCGTTTGCACAAACGTTTTATTGTAGTCTGGTAAGATAAGGGTTGTAGTTTCCATCAAAGCCTGTTTCAGTACTACAAAAGCATCTTCCGCTACTGGTGTCCATATTATTTTTTCTGTCATTGCCATGGGGACTCCATGCACAATATTCAGCAGTGGTTGCGTCTTTTCTGCATAATGTGGGATCCATGCTCTGCAGTAATTGCAGAGCCCCAAAAATGACATAATTTGTTTTTTTGTCTCAGGTTTTGGTGCATCTGCAATGATTTGTTTTCTGGTTTTTTGTATCTGTCTTCCAGCAGCTGACAACGTGTGACCTAAATAGTTCACTTCCTGTTTGACCCATTGTAGTTTATTTTTGCTTACTTTATTCCCTGCTTTACAGAGATAGTGTAACAAAGCTAAGGAGTCTTCCTTGCAAGCAGCTTCAGTTTCAGAGGCTATCAAGAGATCATGTACATAAACTAGAAGTTGGCTTTTGTTTGAAATTTGAAAATCAGCCAAACATCCCATGATAGCTTGAGTGAAAATAGTTGGACTATCAGCAAATCCCTGCGGCAATCTGGTGTACGTATAACTTTGTCCTTTAAAGGTAAACGCAAACCAAAACTGTTAGTCTGGGTGGATTGGCACTGAGAAAAATGCATTGCTAAGATCAATCACTGTGAAAAACTTCTGGTTTGGTTTCAAAGTGTTCAGAAGTGTGTGCGGGTCAGGCACATTAGGTGCTCTTGTTTGTATTGCCTCATTTACTGCTCGTAAATCTTGTACCATTCGCCAATCAATCTTGTTGGCCTTTTGGACTGGAAAAATAGGAGTGTTGCAAGGAGAATCTGAGCACTTCCTAATAATCCCTCCTGACAAAAGATCATTTATAACAGGGGCAATCCCATTCATTGCCTCCTGTTTTAAAGGATATTGCTTAACTCTTGGACGCCACTCTGATCTTGGTTTGATCTGTACTGGGGGAATGGACTTTAAAAGTCCTACATCAGATGGGCCCTTTGTCCATAGCTCTTCAGGAAGCTCAGCCAATTCCCTCTCCTCCATCTCAGTCAAACAAACATTAACTAGTCAGGGAAGCGCATAAGCGCATGCCCTTCCATGAGCCACTTCACACACTGTTTGCTTCCACATGTCACAACTGGTACTGTAGCTCCACCCATCACTTTTGTCCTCATAATCAGTGATAGATTCGGCAAGTTTAATTCGGCAACCCACATCTGCCCATGTTATACTGTGAGGTTTAAACAATGAAATGTGGGGTACAGCCAACAACTTGTATTTGTCTTTCAGAGGAGCGGGCAGGAGCACAGCAGCAGCTGCAAATGACCTGCGATCAGTGTACAGAGCAGTGATTGTTAAGGTTACTTCTGTGTCACTGAGAAAACTTTCAATATATTCATCTTGTGGATCAGTGATAATATTCATGGTGACATGTAATTGATTACAAGTCATTTCTGATTCAGGTCGTGACAATTGCTTTCGGGCTTCACTCAGTAAACTGTTTGGTAGCTTGGGATTCTGTTCAACAGAGATGTCATACGAACAGCAAATTTGTTCACCTGCTTGTGCAGCGTATAAATCAACATCTCTCACTCTACATGCTCGCATGCCACCCTTTACTGGAATTATTGCAATTCCCAATCTAGTCATCAGATCTCGACCCAACAGGTTTATGGGGCATTTTGGGGATAGGACAATCGAGACTGAAGCCATGTTTCCAGTTTCATCATCCCTTACTTCAACTGGGTTGGAGATACTCTCCTTGTGTACCTGCCCATCAGCAGATTTCACCCAAATAGTATTTTGGGAGGCCTTTAGATTAGGGACTTTAGTTTTTATTACGGTTTTACAAGCCCCGGTATCACACAAAAACTCTACATCACTTCCTCCAACGTTTAAGGTAACATGTGGTTTTTCTTTTAATGTACTCAAAATGTCCCATGCTGTATGGACATCTACTATTTCTTCCTCTGTAGGATCACAAAAGGTCAAAGGGGAGGAATCTAGTCATGCTGAGAATTTGGCTTTACCTCTGCCCCTTCCTCCACCCTTTGATTGGTCTTGTTTTGTATAACGACACTCTCTTGCAAAGTGTCCTCGTTTCGCACAGTTCCAACAGTTTTCAGAATCTGATGGGGGTTTTGAATTGTATGGTGGCCTACGACCCTGTTGACCTCTTCCTCTGCCCCGTTGGGAGCCTCGGAAGAAGACTGTTTTATCTTCATCTAGGTCCTCATCATCGTCGAGATGAAATACATCAGAACGTTTGCCTTTTTTGATCACTTTTTCAGCATGTCTGGCCCACTGCATGGTTGTTGTAACGCTAGCAGTGTCCACTTCCATCATGTGTTTCCTCACCCAATTGCCAATTTCAGGACGGAAACCAGTGAGGAGTGCATTTTTAAACTGTTGCTGATAAGCACTCTCAGCTGCATCATTAAATGGGATGCCACTATGCACCCTAAATTCTTTTTCAAATCTCAAGCGAAAATCATCAGTATCTTCCCCAGGCTTCTGTTTTATTCCTGCTAAATGACCATAATTCGCTCGTCTTTGAAATATATTTCGCACTCTTTGCACAAGATCATTCCATTGTGCTGTATACTCCCCTTCTCAATTGATTTCCCTCAACAGGATAGGGGAAAGGTCCTTGGTTATTTCTACCTGTATAATTTCCTCTAACCTTGGCCCAGTCTTTTCCCAAAGAAGACATTGCAGCTTCTCCTGCCTCATGCCCATTCAGTCTATAGGAATGTATGATTCCAGCCATGTCTTCTGCCCATTTATCTGGGTCTTCTGCAACAGGGGTAACCCCTTCAACTGCTTTTCTTGCCTCTTCCAAAGTCCATGGCTGAAAAACATATGTATGTAGAGGGTAGCCTTCCCCTACAATAGGGTTTGGCACCTGTATCATTGGGCACACATCAACATTGTCTAGAGTTTGAGAAAATCTAGCAGCATTGGTCATAGTTCTTGTTTGCACAGGACTTCTAATTACGTGACCCTGACCTTTTTTGCTATTGTATGGGGGAGGGTGCAGGTCTGTTAAACTTGGATACAAGTTTTGCACAGGAGCGGAAAGCTCTTCTTGCTCCTCTGCTTGAGCTGCGGCTTGAGCTGCGGCTGAGACAGCGCGCCTGGGCACTGTAGCCTCATTGTCTTCCGGCCTGACAAACATACTTGCGGCCTCATCACTTTTCACCTTTATATTTTTTGTCTTTTGAATTTGTTCTCTTCTCTCTTGTGAAGCTTTCAACCACACTCTAGCACATTGCAATTCTCCCTCTTTTCTTTCCTTTCTCAGTCCTTTTGTCTTCCTAGCCACACTCTCCTCCAAAACATCAACCACTATTTTCCACACTTCAACTTTCAACTTCCCTTCTACTCCATACTTTTTCTTCCACTTTGGCATGTATTGCATACAATTAAGAAATCTACTCGCCATGTACTTCTCATCTCCTTCAAGAGCTAGAGATTTACCGTTTTTATTTCCCATCTTAACCCTTTTTTTTTTTTCTCCAATTTTCTTTTTTCTTTTTTGAGGATCCTCAATGCAGGATTAAATTGACCGTTCAACAACAATTGCCTCTTAGTCAAATTATCCTACCAGTCACACACTCAACCACACAA
>NW_028232749.1:0-12435 GCF_054491065.1 Syngnathus leptorhynchus | reverse complement strand
GCGATTTCGGCAATAAAATTTAAAACGCGTGTAAAACATAAACCAAACGATGAAATTGGTTATTTCTTCATGTATAATGATCAACTCGATACTCCCTAGCCCCCAACAGCCTTTTTTTTCATAACACTTTAACCAGAGTGACGGGAGAGCGGCATTTCAGAAAACGTGCTTATCTCGGCGAGAAAAAGCGATTTCGGCAATAAAATTTAAAATGCGTGTAAAACATAAACCAATCGATGAAATTGGTTATTTCTTCATGTATAATGATCAACTCGATACTCCCTAGCCCCCAACAGCCTTTTTTTTCATAACACTTTAACCAGAGTGACGGGAGAGCGGCATTTCAGAAAACGTGCTTATCTCGGCGAGAAAAAGCGATTTCGGCAATAAAATTTAAAACGCGTGTAAAACATAAACCAAACGATGAAATTGGTTATTTCTTCATGTATAATGATCAACTCGATACTCCCTAGCCCCCAACAGCCTTTTTTTTCATAACACTTTAACCAGAGTGACGGGAGAGCGGCATTTCAGAAAACGTGCTTATCTCGGCGAGAAAAAGCGATTTCGGCAATAAAATTTAAAACGCGTGTAAAACATAAACCAAACGATGAAATTGGTTATTTCTTCATGTATAATGATCAACTCGATACTCCCTAGCCCCCAACAGCCTTTTTTTTCATAACACTTTAACCAGAGTGACGGGAGAGCGGCATTTCAGAAAACGTGCTTATCTCGGCGAGAAAAAGCGATTTCGGCAATAAAAGTTAAAACACGTGTAAAACATAAACCAAACGATGAAATTGGTTATTTCTTCATGTATAATGATCAACTCGATACTCCCTAGCCCCCAACAGCCTTTTTTTCATAACACTTTAACCAGAGTGACGGGAGAGCGGCATTTCAGAAAACGTGCTTATCTCGGCGAGAAAAAGCGATTTCGGCAATAAAAGTTAAAACACGTGTAAAACATAAACCAAACGATGAAATTGGTTATTTCTTCATGTATAATGATCAACTCGATACTCCCTAGCCCCCAACAGCCTTTTTTTCATAACACTTTAACCAGAGTGACGGGAGAGCGGCATTTCAGAAAACGTGCTTATCTCGGCGAGAAAAAGCGATTTCGGCAATAAAATTTAAAACGCGTGTAAAACATAAACCAAACGATGAAATTGGTTATTTCTTCATGTATAATGATCAACTCGATACTCCCTAGCCCCCAACAGCCTTTTTTTTCATAACACTTTAACCAGAGTGACGGGAGAGCGGCATTTCAGAAAACGTGCTTATCTCGGCGAGAAAAAGCGATTTCGGCAATAAAAGTTAAAACACGTGTAAAACATAAACCAAACGATGAAATTGGTTATTTCTTCATGTATAATGATCAACTCGATACTCCCTAGCCCCCAACAGCCTTTTTTTCATAACACTTTAACCAGAGTGACGGGAGAGCGGCATTTCAGAAAACGTGCTTATCTCGGCGAGAAAAAGCGATTTCGGCAATAAAAGTTAAAACACGTGTAAAACATAAACCAAACGATGAAATTGGTTATTTCTTCATGTATAATGATCAACTCGATACTCCCTAGCCCCCAACAGCCTTTTTTTCATAACACTTTAACCAGAGTGACGGGAGAGCGGCATTTCAGAAAACGTGCTTATCTCGGCGAGAAAAAGCGATTTCGGCAATAAAATTTAAAACGCGTGTAAAACATAAACCAAACGATGAAATTGGTTATTTCTTCATGTATAATGATCAACTCGATACTCCCTAGCCCCCAACAGCCTTTTTTTTCATAACACTTTAACCAGAGTGACGGGAGAGCGGCATTTCAGAAAACGTGCTTATCTCGGCGAGAAAAAGCGATTTCGGCAATAAAATTTAAAACGCGTGTAAAACATAAACCAAACGATGAAATTGGTTATTTCTTCATGTATAATGATCAACTCGATACTCCCTAGCCCCCAACAGCCTTTTTTTTCATAACACTTTAACCAGAGTGACGGGAGAGCGGCATTTCAGAAAACGTGCTTATCTCGGCGAGAAAAAGCGATTTCGGCAATAAAAGTTAAAACGCGTGTAAAACATAAACCAAACGATGAAATTGGTTATTTCTTCATGTATAATGATCAACTCGATACTCCCTAGCCCCCAACAGCCTTTTTTTTTCATAACACTTTAACCAGAGTGACGGGAGAGCGGCTTTTCAGAAAACGTGCTTATCTCGGCGAGAAAAAGCGATTTCGGCAATAAAATTTAAAACGCGTGTAAAACATAAACCAAACGATGAAATTGGTTATTTCTTCATGTATAATGATCAACTCGATACTCCCTAGCCCCCAACAGCCTTTTTTTTCATAACACTTTAACCAGAGTGACGGGAGAGCGGCATTTCAGAAAACGTGCTTATCTCGGCGAGAAAAAGCGATTTCGGCAATAAAATTTAAAACGCGTGTAAAACATAAACCAAACGATGAAATTGGTTATTTCTTCATGTATAATGATCAACTCGATACTCCCTAGCCCCCAACAGCCTTTTTTTTCATAACACTTTAACCAGAGTGACGGGAGAGCGGCATTTCAGAAAACGTGCTTATCTCGGCGAGAAAAAGCGATTTCGGCAATAAAATTTAAAACGCGTGTAAAACATAAACCAAACGATGAAATTGGTTATTTCTTCATGTATAATGATCAACTCGATACTCCCTAGCCCCCAACAGCCTTTTTTTTCATAACACTTTAACCAGAGTGACGGGGAGAGCGGCATTTCAGAAAACGTGCTTATCTCGGCGAGAAAAAGCTGATTTCGGCAATAAAATTTAAAACGCGTGTAAAACATAAACCAAACGATGAAATTGGTTATTCTTCATGTATAATGATCAACTCGATACTCCCTAGCCCCCAACAGCCTTTTTTTTCATAACACTTTAACCAGAGTGACGGGGAGAGCGGCATTTCAGAAAACGTGCTTATCTCGGCGAGAAAAAGCGATTTCGGCAATAAAATTTAAAACGCGTGTAAAACATAAACCAAACGATGAAATTGGTTATTCTTCATGTATAATGATCAACTCGATACTCCCTAGCCCCCAACAGCCTTTTTTTTTCATAACACTTTAACCAGAGTGACGGGAGAGCGGCATTTCAGAAACGTGCTTATCTCGGCGAGAAAAAGCGATTTCGGCAATAAAATTTAAAACGCGTGTAAAACATAAACCAAACGATGAAATTGGTTATTTCTTCATGTATAATGATCAACTCGATACTCCCTAGCCCCAACAGCCTTTTTTTTCATAACACTTTAACCAGAGTGACGGGAGAGCGGCATTTCAGAAAACGTGCTTATCTCGGCGAGAAAAAGCGATTTCGGCAATAAAATTTAAAACGCGTGTAAAACATAAACCAAACGATGAAATTGGTTATTTCTTCATGTATAATGATCAACTCGATACTCCCTAGCCCCCAACAGCCTTTTTTTTCATAACACTTTAACCAGAGTGACGGGAGAGCGGCATTTCAGAAAACGTGCTTATCTCGGCGAGAAAAAGCGATTTCGGCAATAAAATTTAAAACGCGTGTAAAACATAAACCAAACGATGAAATTGGTTATTTCTTCATGTATAATGATCAACTCGATACTCCTAGCCCCCAACAGCCTTTTTTTTCATAACACTTTAACCAGAGTGACGGGAGAGCGGCATTTCAGAAAACGTGCTTATCTCGGCGAGAAAAAGCGATTTCGGCAATAAAATTTAAAACGCGTGTAAAACATAAACCAAACGATGAAATTGGTTATTTCTTCATGTATAATGATCAACTCGATACTCCCTAGCCCCCAACAGCCTTTTTTTTCATAACACTTTAACCAGAGTGACGGGAGAGCGGCATTTCAGAAAACGTGCTTATCTCGGCGAGAAAAAGCGATTTCGGCAATAAAATTTAAAACGCGTGTAAAACATAAACCAAACGATGAAATTGGTTATTTCTTCATGTATAATGATCAACTCGATACTCCCTAGCCCCCAACAGCCTTTTTTTTCATAACACTTTAACCAGAGTGACGGGAGAGCGGCATTTCAGAAAACGTGCTTATCTCGGCGAGAAAAAGCGATTTCGGCAATAAAATTTAAAACGCGTGTAAAACATAAACCAAACGATGAAATTGGTTATTTCTTCATGTATAATGATCAACTCGATACTCCCTAGCCCCCAACAGCCTTTTTTTTCATAACACTTTAACCAGAGTGACGGGAGAGCGGCATTTCAGAAAACGTGCTTATCTCGGCGAGAAAAAGCGATTTCGGCAATAAAATTTAAAACGCGTGTAAAACATAACCAAACGATGAAATTGGTTATTTCTTCATGTATAATGATCAACTCGATACTCCCTAGCCCCCAACAGCCTTTTTTTTCATAACACTTTAACCAGAGTGACGGGAGAGCGGCATTTCAGAAAACGTGCTTATCTCGGCGAGAAAAAGCGATTTCGGCAATAAAATTTAAAACGCGTGTAAAAACATAAACCAAACGATGAAATTGGTTATTTCTTCATGTATAATGATCAACTCGATACTCCCTAGGCCCCAACAGCCTTTTTTTCATAACACTTTAACCAGAGTGACGGGAGAGCGGCATTTCAGAAAACGTGCTTATCTCGGCGAGAAAAAGCGATTTCGGCAATAAAATTTAAAACGCGTGTAAAACATAAACCAAACGATGAAATTGGTTATTTCTTCATGTATAATGATCAACTCGATACTCCCTAGCCCCCAACAGCCTTTTCTTTCATAACATTTTAACCAGAGTGACGGGAGAGCGGCATTTCAGAAAACGTGCTTATCTCGGCGAGAAAAAGCGATTTCGGCAATAAATTTAAAACGCGTGTAAAACATAAACCAAACGATGAAATTGGTTATTTCTTCATGTATAATGATCAACTCGATACTCCCTAGCCCCAACAGCCTTTTTTTTCATAACACTTTAACCAGAGTGACGGGAGAGCGGCATTCAGAAAACGTGCTTATCTCGGCGAGAAAAAGCGATTTCGGCAATAAAAGTTAAAACGCGTGTAAAACATAAACCAAACGATGAAATTGGTTATTTCTTCATGTATAATGATCAACTCGATACTCCCTAGCCCCCAACAGCCTTTTTTTCATAACACTTTAACCAGAGTGACGGGAGAGCGGCATTTCAGAAAACGTGCTTATCTCGGCGAGAAAAAGCGATTTGGCAATAAAATTTAAAACGCGTGTAAAACATAAACCAAACGATGAAATTGGTTATTTCTTCATGTATAATGATCAACTCGATACTCCCTAGCCCCCAACAGCCTTTTTTTTCATAACACTTTAACCAGAGTGACGGGAGAGCGGCATTTCAGAAAACGTTGCTTATCTCGGCGAGAAAAAGCGATTTCGGCAATAAATTTAAAACGCGTGTAAAACATAAACCAAACGATGAAATGGATATTTCTTCATGTATAATGATCAACTCGATACTCCCTAGCCCCCAACAGCCTTTTTTTTCATAACACTTTAACCAGAGTGACGGGAGAGCGGCATGTCAGAAAACGTGCTTATCTCGGCGAGAAAAAGCGATTTCGGCAATAAAATTTAAAACGCGTGTAAAACATAAACCAAACGATGAAATTGGTTATTTCTTCATGTATAATGATCAACTCGATACTCCTAGCCCCAACAGCCTTTTTTCATAACACTTTAACCAGAGTGACCGGGAGAGCGGCATTTCAGAAAACGTGCTTATCTCGGCGAGAAAAAGCGATTTCGGCAATAAAATTTAAAACGCGTGTAAAACATAAACCAAACGATGAAATTGGTTATTTCTTCATGTATAATGATCAACTCGATACTCCCTAGCCCCCAACAGCCTTTTCTTTCATAACACTTTAACCAGAGTGACGGGAGAGCGGCATTTCAGAAAACGTGCTTATCTCGGCGAGAAAAAGCGATTTTGGCAATAAAATTTAAAACGCGTGTAAAACATAAACCAAACGATGAAATTGGTTATTTCTTCATGTATATGATCAACTCGATACTCCCTAGCCCCCAACAGCCTTTTTTTTCATAACACTTTACCAGAGTGACGGGAGAGCGGCATTTCAGAAAACGTGCTTATCTCGGCGAGAAAAAGCGATTTCGGCAATAAAATTTAAAACGCGTGTAAAACATAAACCAAACGATGAAATTGGTTATTTCTTCATGTATAATGATCAACTCGATACTCCCTAGCCCCCAACAGCCTTTTTTCCATAACACTTTAACCAGAGTGACGGGAGAGCGGCATTTCAGAAAACGTGCTTATCTCGGCGAGAAAAGCGAATTCGGCAATAAAATTTAAAACGCGTGTAAAATATAAACCAAACTATGAAATTGGTTATTTCTTCATGTATAATGATCAATTCGATACTCCCTAGCCCCCAACAGCCTTTTTTTTCATAACACTTTAACCAGAGTGACGGGAGAGCGGCATTTCAGAAAACGTGCTTATTTCGGCGAGAAAAGGCGATTTCGGCAATAAAATTTAAAATGCGTGTAAAACATAAACCAAACGATGAAATTGGTTATTTCTTCATGTATAATGATCAACTCGATACTCCCTAGCCCCCAACAGCCTTTTTTTTTCATAACACTTTAACCAGAGTGACGGGAGAGCGGCATTTCAGAAAACGTGCTTATCTCGGCGAGAAAAAGCGATTTCGGCAATAAAATTTAAAACGCGTGTAAAACATAAACCAAACGATGAAATTGGTTATTTCTTCATGTATAATGATCAACTCGATACTCCCTAGCCCCCAACAGCCTTTTTTTTCATAACACTTTAACCAGAGTGACGGGAGAGCGGCATTTCAGAAAACGTGCTTATCTCGGCGAGAAAAAGCGATTTCGGCAATAAAATTTAAAACGCGTGTAAAACATAAACCAAACGATGAAATTGGTTATTTCTTCATGTATAATGATCAACTCGATACTCCCTAGCCCCCAACAGCCTTTTTTTTCACAACACTTTAACCAGAGTGACGGGAGAGCGGCATTTCAGAAAACGTGCTTATCTCGGCGAGAAAAAGCGATTTCGGCAATAAAATTTAAAACGCGTGTAAAACATAAACCAAACGATGAAATTGGTTATTTCTTCATGTATAATGATCAACTCGATACTCCCTAGCCCCCAACAGCCTTTTTTTTCATAACACTTTAACCAGAGTGACGGGAGAGCGGCATTTCAGAAAACGTGCTTATCTCGGCGAGAAAAAGCGATTTCGGCAATAAAATTTAAAACGCGTGTAAAACATAAACCAAACGATGAAATTGGTTATTTCTTCATGTATAATGATCCACTCGATACTCCCTAGCCCCAACAGCCTTTTTTTTCATAACACTTTAACCAGAGTGACGGGAGAGCGGCATTTCAGAAACGTGCTTATCTCGGCGAGAAAAAGTGATTTCGGCAATAAAATTTAAAACGCGTGTAAAACATAAACCAAACGATGAAATTGGTTATTTCTTCATGTATAATGATCAACTCGATACTCCCTAGCCCCAACAGCCTTTTTTTTTCATAACACTTTAACCAGAGTGACGGGAGAGCGGCATTTCAGAAAACGTGCTTATCTCGGCGAGAAAAAGCGATTTCGGCAATAAAATTTAAAACGCGTGTAAAACATAAACCAAACGATGAAATTGGTTTTTTCTTCATGTATAATGATCAACTCGATACTCCCTAGCCCCCAACAGCCTTTTTTTTCATAACACTTTAACCAGAGTGACGGAGAGCGGCATTTCAGAAAACGTGCTTATCTCGGCGAGAAAAAGCGATTTCGGCAATAAAATTTAAAACGCGTGTAAAACATAAACCAAACGATGAAATTGGTTATTTCTTCATGTATAATGATCAACTCGATACTCCCTAGCCTTCAACAGCCTTTTTTTTCATAACACTTTAACCAGAGTGACGGGAGAGCGGCATTTCAGAAAACGTGCTTATCTCGGCGAGAAAAAGCGATTTCGGCAATAAAATTTAAAACGCGTGTAAAACATAAACCAAACGATGAAATTGGTTATTTCTTCATGTATAATGATCAACTCGATACTCCCTAGCCCCCAACAGTCTTTTTTTTCATAAGACTTTAACCAGAGTGACGGGAGAGCGGCATTTCAGAAAACGTGCTTATCTCGGCGAGAAAAAGCGATTTCGGCAATAAAATTTAAAACGCGTGTAAAACATAAACCAAACGATGAAATTGGATATTTCTTCATGTATAATGATCAACTCGATACTCCCTAGCCCCAACAGCCTTTTTTTCATAACACTTTAACCAGAGTGACGGGAGAGCGGCATGTCAGAAAACGTGCTTATCTCGGCGAGAAAAAGCGATTTCGGCAATAAAATTTAAAACGCGTGTAAAACATAAACCAAACGATGAAATTGGTTATTTCTTCATGTATAATGATCAACTCGATACTCCCTAGGCCCCAACAGCCTTTTTTTCATAACACTTTAACCAGAGTGACGGGAGAGCGGCATTTCAGAAAACGTGCTTATCTCGGCCGAGAAAAAGCGATTTCGGCAATAAAATTTAAAACGCGTGTAAAACATAAACCAAACGATGAAATTGGTTATTTCTTCATGTATAATGATCAACTCGATACTCCCTAGCCCCCAACAGCCTTTTCTTTCATAACACTTTAACCAGAGTGACGGGAGAGCGGCATTTCAGAAACGTGCTTATCTCGGCGAGAAAAAGCGATTTTGGCAATAAAATTTAAAACGCGTGTAAAACATAAACCAAACGATGAAATTGGTTATTTCTTCATGTATAATGATCAACTCGATACTCCCTAGCCCCCAACAGCCTTTTTTTTCATAACACTTTAACCAGAGTGACGGGAGAGCGGCATTTCAGAAAACGTGCTTATCTCGGCGAGAAAAAGCGATTTCGGCAATAAAATTAAAACGCGTGTAAAACATAAACCAAACGATGAAATTGGTTATTTCTTCATGTATAATGATCAACTCGATACTCCCTAGCCCCAACAGCCTTTTTTTCCATAACACTTTAACCAGAGTGACGGGAGAGCGGCATTTCAGAAAACGTGCTTATCTCGGCGAGAAAAAGCGAATTCGTCAATAAAATTTAAAACGCGTGTAAAATATAAACCAAACTATGAAATTGGTTATTTCTTCATGTATAATGATCAATTCGATACTCCCTAGCCCCCAACAGCCTTTTTTTTCATAACACTTTAACCAGAGTGACGGGAGAGCGGCATTTCAGAAAACGTGCTTATTTCGGCGAGAAAAGGCGATTTCGGCAATAAAATTTAAAATGCGTGTAAAACATAAACCAAACGATGAAATTGGTTATTTCTTCATGTATAATGATCAACTCGATACTCCCTAGCCCCCAACAGCCTTTTTTTTTCACAACACTTTAACCAGAGTGACGGGAGAGCGGCATTTCAGAAAACGTGCTTATCTCGGCGAGAAAAAGCGATTTCGGCAATAAAATTTAAAACGCGTGTAAAACATAAACCAAACGATGAAATTGGTTATTTCTTCATGTATAATGATCACTCGATACTCCCTAGCCCCCAACAGCCTTTTTTTTCATAACACTTTAACCAGAGTGACGGGAGAGCGGCATTTCAGAAAACGTGCTTATCTCGGCGAGAAAAAGCGATTTCGGCAATAAAATTTAAAACGCGTGTAAAACATAAACCAAACGATGAAATTGGTTATTTCTTCATGTATAATGATCAACTCGATACTCCCTAGCCCCCAACAGCCTTTTTTTTCCAAAACACTTTAACCAGAGTGACGGGAGAGCGGCATTTCAGAAAACGTGCTTATCTCGGCGAGAAAAAGCGATTTCGGCAATAAAATTTAAAACGCGTGTAAAACATAAACCAAACGATGAAATTGGTTATTTCTTCATGTATAATGATCAACTCGATACTCCCTAGCCCCCAACAGCCTTTTTTTTTCATAACACTTTAACCAGAGTGACGGGAGAGCGGCATTTCAGAAAACGTGCTTATCTCGGCGAGAAAAAGCGATTTCGGCAATAAAATTTAAAACGCGTGTAAAACATAAACCAAACGATGAAATTGGTTATTTCTTCATGTATAATGATCCACTCGATACTCCCTAGCCCCCAACAGCCTTTTTTTTCATAACACTTTAACCAGAGTGACGGGAGAGCGGCATTTCAGAAAACGTGCTTATCTCGGCGAGAAAAAGTGATTTCGGCAATAAAATTTAAAACGCGTGTAAAACATAAACCAAACGATGAAATTGGTTATTTCTTCATGTATAATGATCAACTCGATACTCCCTAGCCCCCAACAGCCTTTTTTTTTCATAACACTTTAACCAGAGTGACGGGAGAGCGGCATTTCAGAAACGTGCTTATCTCGGCGAGAAAAGCGATTTTGGCAATAAAATTTAAAACGCGTGTAAAACATAAACCAAACGATGAAATTGGTTATTTCTTCATGTATAATGATCAACTCGATACTCCCTAGCCCCCAACAGCCTTTTTTTCATAACACTTTAACCAGAGTGACGGGAGAGCGGCATTTCAGAAAACGTGCTTATTTCGGCGAGAAAAAGCGATTTCGGCAATAAAATTTAAAACGCGTGTAAAACATAAACCAAACGATGAAATTGGTTATTTCTTCATGTATAATGATCAACTCGATACTCCCTAGCCTTCAACAGCCTTTTTTTTCATAACACTTTAACCAGAGTGACGGGAGAGCGGCATTTCAGAAAACATGCTTATCTCGGCGAGAAAAAGCGATTTCGGCAATAAATTTAAAACGCGTGTAAAACATAACCAAACGATGAAATTGGTTATTTCTTCATGTATAATGATCAACTCGATACTCCCTAGCCCCCAACAGTCTTTTTTTTCATAAGACTTTAACCAGAGTGACGGGAGAGCGGCATTTCAGAAAACGTGCTTATCTCGGCGAGAAAAAGCGATTTCAGCAATAAAATTTAAAACGCGTGTAAAACATTAACCAACCGATGAATTTGGTTATTTCTTCATGTATAATGATCAACTCGATACTCCCTAGCCCCCAACAGCCTTTTTTTTCATAACACTTTAACCAGAGTGACGGGAGAGCGGCATTTCAGAAAACGTGCTTATCTCGGCGAGAAAAAGCGATTTCGGCAATAAAATTTAAAACGCGTGTAAAACACAAACCAAACGATGAAATTGGTTATTTCTTCATGTATAATGATCAACTCGATACTCCCTAGCCCCCAACAGCCTTTTTTTCATAACACTTTAACCAGAGTGACGGGAGAGCGGCATTTCAGAAAACGTGCTTATCTCGGCGAGAAAAAGCGATTTCGGCAATAAAATTTAAAACGCGTGTAAAACATAAACCAAACGATGAAATTGGTTATTTCTTCATGTATAATGATCAACTCGATACTCCTAGCCCCCAACAGCCTTTTTTTTCATAACACTTTAACCAGAGTGACGGGGAGAGCGGCATTTCAGAAAACGTGCTTATCTCGGCGAGAAAAAGCGATTTCGGCAATAAAAATTAAAACGCGTGTAAAACATAAACCAAACGATGAAATTGGTTATTTCTTCATGTAAATGATCAACTCGATACTCCCTAGCCCCCAACAGCCTTTTTTTTCATAACACTTTAACCAGAGTGACGGGAGAGCGGCATTTCAGAAAACGTGCTTATCTCGGCGAGAAAAAGCGATTTCGGCAATAAAATTTAAAACGCGTGTAAAACATAAACCAAACGATGAAATTGGTTATTTCTTCATGTATAATGATCATTTCGATACTCCCTAGCCCCCAACAGCCTTTTTTTTCATAACACTTTAACCAGAGTGACGGGAGAGCGGCATTTCAGAAAACGTGCTTATCTCGGCGAGAAAAAGCGATTTCGGCAATAAAATTTAAAACGCGTTTAAAACATAAACCAAACGATGAAATTGGTTATTTCTTCATGTATAATGATCAACTCGATACTCCCTAGCCCCCAACAGCCTTTTTTTTCATAACACTTTAACCAGAGTGACGGGAGAGCGGCATTTCAGAAAACGTGCTTATCTCGGCGAGAAAAAGCGATTTCGGCCATAAAATTTAAAACGCGTGTAAAACATAAACCAAACGATGAAATTGGTTATTTCTTCATGTATAATGATCACTCGATACTCCCTAGCCCCCAACAGCCTTTTTTTTTCATAACACTTTAACCAGAGTGACGGGAGAGCGGCATTTCAGAAAACGTGCTTATCTCGGCGACAAAAAGCGATTTCGGCAATAAAATTTAAAACGCGTGTAAAACATAAACCAAACGATGAAATTGTTATTTCTTCATGTATAATGATCAACTCGATACTCCCTAGCCCCCAACAGCCTTTTTTTTCATA
>NW_028232748.1:0-12509 GCF_054491065.1 Syngnathus leptorhynchus | reverse complement strand
AGCACGTTTTCTGAAATGCCGCTCTCCCGTCACTCTGGTTAAAGTGTTATGAAAAAAAAGGCTGTTGGGGGCTAGGGAGTATCGAGTTGATCATTATACATGAAGAAATAACCAATTTCATCGTTTGGTTTATGTTTTACACGCGTTTTAAATTTTATTGCCGAAATCGCTTTTTCTCGCCGAGATAAGCACGTTTTCTGAAATGCCGCTCTCCCGTCACTCTGGTTAAAGTGTTATGAAAAAAAAGGCTGTTGGGGGCTAGGGAGTATCGAGTTGATCATTATACATGAAGAAATAACCAATTTCATCGTTTGGTTTATGTTTTACACGCGTTTTAAATTTTATTGCCGAAATCGCTTTTTCTCGCCGAGATAAGCACGTTTTCTGAAATGCCGCTCTCCCGTCACTCTGGTTAAAGTGTTATGAAAAAAAAGGCTGTTGGGGGCTAGGGAGTATCGAGTTGATCATTATACATGAAGAAATAACCAATTTCATCGTTTGGTTTATGTTTTACACGCGTTTTAAATTTTATTGCCGAAATCGCTTTTTCTCGCCGAGATAAGCACGTTTTCTGAAATGCCGCTCTCCCGTCACTCTGGTTAAAGTGTTATGAAAAA
The DNA here is from genome assembly GCF_054491065.1 of Syngnathus leptorhynchus. Taxonomy (NCBI): domain Eukaryota; kingdom Metazoa; phylum Chordata; class Actinopteri; order Syngnathiformes; family Syngnathidae; genus Syngnathus; species Syngnathus leptorhynchus. The sequence continues at coordinate 11,892 of NW_028232748.1, read as the reverse complement.
AAAGGCTGTTGGGGGCTAGGGAGTATCGAGTTGATCATTATACATGAAGAAATAACCAATTTCATCGTTTGGTTTATGTTTTACACGCGTTTTAAATTTTATTGCCGAAATCGCTTTTTCTCGCCGAGATAAGCACGTTTTCTGAAATGCCGCTCTCCCGTCACTCTGGTTAAAGTGTTATGAAAAAAAAGGCTGTTGGGGGCTAGGGAGTATCGAGTTGATCATTATACATGAAGAAATAACCAATTTCATCGTTTGGTTTATGTTTTACACGCGTTTTAAATTTTATTGCCGAAATCGCTTTTTCTCGCCGAGATAAGCACGTTTTCTGAAATGCCGCTCTCCCGTCACTCTGGTTAAAGTGTTATGAAAAAAAAGGCTGTTGGGGGCTAGGGAGTATCGAGTTGATCATTATACATGAAGAAATAACCAATTTCATCGTTTGGTTTATGTTTTACACGCGTTTTAAATTTTATTGCCGAAATCGCTTTTTCTCGCCGAGATAAGCACGTTTTCTGAAATGCCGCTCTCCCGTCACTCTGGTTAAAGTGTTATGAAAAAAAAGGCTGTTGGGGGCTAGGGAGTATCGAGTTGATCATTATACATGAAGAAATAACCAATTTCATCGTTTGGTTTATGTTTTACACGCGTTTTAAATTTTATTGCCGAAATCGCTTTTTCTCGCCGAGATAAGCACGTTTTCTGAAATGCCGCTCTCCCGTCACTCTGGTTAAAGTGTTATGAAAAAAAAGGCTGTTGGGGGCTAGGGAGTATCGAGTTGATCATTATACATGAAGAAATAACCAATTTCATCGTTTGGTTTATGTTTTACACGCGTTTTAAATTTTATTGCCGAAATCGCTTTTTCTCGCCGAGATAAGCACGTTTTCTGAAATGCCGCTCTCCCGTCACTCTGGTTAAAGTGTTATGAAAAAAAAGGCTGTTGGGGGCTAGGGAGTATCGAGTTGATCATTATACATGAAGAAATAACCAATTTCATCGTTTGGTTTATGTTTTACACGCGTTTTAAATTTTATTGCCGAAATCGCTTTTTCTCGCCGAGATAAGCACGTTTTCTGAAATGCCGCTCTCCCGTCACTCTGGTTAAAGTGTTATGAAAAAAAAGGCTGTTGGGGGCTAGGGAGTATCGAGTTGATCATTATACATGAAGAAATAACCAATTTCATCGTTTGGTTTATGTTTTACACGCGTTTTAAATTTTATTGCCGAAATCGCTTTTTCTCGCCGAGATAAGCACGTTTTCTGAAATGCCGCTCTCCCGTCACTCTGGTTAAAGTGTTATGAAAAAAAAGGCTGTTGGGGGCTAGGGAGTATCGAGTTGATCATTATACATGAAGAAATAACCAATTTCATCGTTTGGTTTATGTTTTACACGCGTTTTAAATTTTATTGCCGAAATCGCTTTTTCTCGCCGAGATAAGCACGTTTTCTGAAATGCCGCTCTCCCGTCACTCTGGTTAAAGTGTTATGAAAAAAAAGGCTGTTGGGGGCTAGGGAGTATCGAGTTGATCATTATACATGAAGAAATAACCAATTTCATCGTTTGGTTTATGTTTTACACGCGTTTTAAATTTTATTGCCGAAATCGCTTTTTCTCGCCGAGATAAGCACGTTTTCTGAAATGCCGCTCTCCCGTCACTCTGGTTAAAGTGTTATGAAAAAAAAGGCTGTTGGGGGCTAGGGAGTATCGAGTTGATCATTATACATGAAGAAATAACCAATTTCATCGTTTGGTTTATGTTTTACACGCGTTTTAAATTTTATTGCCGAAATCGCTTTTTCTCGCCGAGATAAGCACGTTTTCTGAAATGCCGCTCTCCCGTCACTCTGGTTAAAGTGTTATGAAAAAAAAGGCTGTTGGGGGCTAGGGAGTATCGAGTTGATCATTATACATGAAGAAATAACCAATTTCATCGTTTGGTTTATGTTTTACACGCGTTTTAAATTTTATTGCCGAAATCGCTTTTTCTCGCCGAGATAAGCACGTTTTCTGAAATGCCGCTCTCCCGTCACTCTGGTTAAAGTGTTATGAAAAAAAAGGCTGTTGGGGGCTAGGGAGTATCGAGTTGATCATTATACATGAAGAAATAACCAATTTCATCGTTTGGTTTATGTTTTACACGCGTTTTAAATTTTATTGCCGAAATCGCTTTTTCTCGCCGAGATAAGCACGTTTTCTGAAATGCCGCTCTCCCGTCACTCTGGTTAAAGTGTTATGAAAAAAAAGGCTGTTGGGGGCTAGGGAGTATCGAGTTGATCATTATACATGAAGAAATAACCAATTTCATCGTTTGGTTTATGTTTTACACGCGTTTTAAATTTTATTGCCGAAATCGCTTTTTCTCGCCGAGATAAGCACGTTTTCTGAAATGCCGCTCTCCCGTCACTCTGGTTAAAGTGTTATGAAAAAAAAGGCTGTTGGGGGCTAGGGAGTATCGAGTTGATCATTATACATGAAGAAATAACCAATTTCATCGTTTGGTTTATGTTTTACACGCGTTTTAAATTTTATTGCCGAAATCGCTTTTTCTCGCCGAGATAAGCACGTTTTCTGAAATGCCGCTCTCCCGTCACTCTGGTTAAAGTGTTATGAAAAAAAAGGCTGTTGGGGGCTAGGGAGTATCGAGTTGATCATTATACATGAAGAAATAACCAATTTCATCGTTTGGTTTATGTTTTACACGCGTTTTAAATTTTATTGCCGAAATCGCTTTTTCTCGCCGAGATAAGCACGTTTTCTGAAATGCCGCTCTCCCGTCACTCTGGTTAAAGTGTTATGAAAAAAAAGGCTGTTGGGGGCTAGGGAGTATCGAGTTGATCATTATACATGAAGAAATAACCAATTTCATCGTTTGGTTTATGTTTTACACGCGTTTTAAATTTTATTGCCGAAATCGCTTTTTCTCGCCGAGATAAGCACGTTTTCTGAAATGCCGCTCTCCCGTCACTCTGGTTAAAGTGTTATGAAAAAAAAGGCTGTTGGGGGCTAGCGAGTATCGAGTTGATCATTATACATGAAGAAATAACCAATTTCATCGTTTGGTTTATGTTTTACACGCGTTTTAAATTTTATTGCCGAAATGGCTTTTTCTCGCCGAGATAAGCACGTTTTCTGAAATGCCGCTCTCCCGTCACTCTGGTTAAAGTGTTATGAAAAAAAAGGCTGTTGGGGGCTAGGGAGTATCGAGTTGATCATTATACATGAAGAAATAACCAATTTCATCGTTTGGTTTATGTTTTACACGCGTTTTAAATTTTATTGCCGAAATCGCTTTTTCTCGCCGAGATAAGCACGTTTTCTGAAATGCCGCTCTCCCGTCACTCTGGTTAAAGTGTTATGAAAAAAAAGGCTGTTGGGGGCTAGGGAGTATCGAGTTGATCATTATACATGAAGAAATAACCAATTTCATCGTTTGGTTTATGTTTTACACGCGTTTTAAATTTTATTGCCGAAATCGCTTTTTCTCGCCGAGATAAGCACGTTTTCTGAAATGCCGCTCTCCCGTCACTCTGGTTAAAGTGTTATGAAAAAAAAGGCTGTTGGGGGCTAGGGAGTATCGAGTTGATCATTATACATGAAGAAATAACCAATTTCATCGTTTGGTTTATGTTTTACACGCGTTTTAAATTTTATTGCCGAAATCGCTTTTTCTCGCCGAGATAAGCACGTTTTCTGAAATGCCGCTCTCCCGTCACTCTGGTTAAAGTGTTATGAAAAAAAAGGCTGTTGGGGGCTAGGGAGTATCGAGTTGATCATTATACATGAAGAAATAACCAATTTCATCGTTTGGTTTATGTTTTACACGCGTTTTAAATTTTATTGCCGAAATCGCTTTTTCTCGCCGAGATAAGCACGTTTTCTGAAATGCCGCTCTCCCGTCACTCTGGTTAAAGTGTTATGAAAAAAAAGGCTGTTGGGGGCTAGGGAGTATCGAGTTGATCATTATACATGAAGAAATAACCAATTTCATCGTTTGGTTTATGTTTTACACGCGTTTTAAATTTTATTGCCGAAATCGCTTTTTCTCGCCGAGATAAGCACGTTTTCTGAAATGCCGCTCTCCCGTCACTCTGGTTAAAGTGTTATGAAAAAAAAGGCTGTTGGGGGCTAGCGAGTATCGAGTTGATCATTATACATGAAGAAATAACCAATTTCATCGTTTGGTTTATGTTTTACACGCGTTTTAAATTTTATTGCCGAAATCGCTTTTTCTCGCCGAGATAAGCACGTTTTCTGAAATGCCGCTCTCCCGTCACTCTGGTTAAAGTGTTATGAAAAAAAAGGCTGTTGGGGGCTAGGGAGTATCGAGTTGATCATTATACATGAAGAAATAACCAATTTCATCGTTTGGTTTATGTTTTACACGCGTTTTAAATTTTATTGCCGAAATCGCTTTTTCTCGCCGAGATAAGCACGTTTTCTGAAATGCCGCTCTCCCGTCACTCTGGTTAAAGTGTTATGAAAAAAAAGGCTGTTGGGGGCTAGGGAGTATCGAGTTGATGATTATACATGAAGAAATAACCAATTTCATCGTTTGGTTTATGTTTTACACGCGTTTTAAATTTTATTGCCGAAATCGCTTTTTCTCGCCGAGATAAGCACGTTTTCTGAAATGCCGCTCTCCCGTCACTCTGGTTAAAGTGTTATGAAAAAAAAGGCTGTTGGGGGCTAGGGAGTATCGAGTTGATCATTATACATGAAGAAATAACCAATTTCATCGTTTGGTTTATGTTTTACACGCGTTTTAAATTTTATTGCCGAAATCGCTTTTTCTCGCGAGATAAGCACGTTTTCTGAAATGCCGCTCTCCCGTCACTCTGGTTAAAGTGTTATGAAAAAAAAGGCTGTTGGGGGCTAGGGAGTATCGAGTTGATCATTATACATGAAGAAATAACCAATTTCATCGTTTGGTTTATGTTTTACACGCGTTTTAAATTTTATTGCCGAAATCGCTTTTTCTCGCCGAGATAAGCACGTTTTCTGAAATGCCGCTCTCCCGTCACTCTGGTTAAAGTGTTATGAAAAAAAAGGCTGTTGGGGGCTAGGGAGTATCGAGTTGATCATTATACATGAAGAAATAACCAATTTCATCGTTTGGTTTATGTTTTACACGCGTTTTAAATTTTATTGCCGAAATGGCTTTTTCTCGCCGAGATAAGCACGTTTTCTGAAATGCCGCTCTCCCGTCACTCTGGTTAAAGTGTTATGAAAAAAAAGTCTGTTGGGGGCTGGGGAGTATCGAGTTGATCATTATACATGAAGAAATAACCAATTTCATCGTTTGGTTTATGTTTTACACGCGTTTTAAATTTTATTGCCGAAATCGCTTTTTCTCGCCGAGATAAGCACGTTTTCTGAAATGCCGCTCTCCCGTCACTCTGGTTAAAGTGTTATGAAAAAAAAGGCTGTTGGGGGCTAGGGAGTATCGAGTTGATCATTATACATGAAGAAATAACCAATTTCATCGTTTGGTTTATGTTTTACACGCGTTTTAAATTTTATTGCCGAAATGGCTTTTTCTCGCCGAGATAAGCACGTTTTCTGAAATGCCGCTCTCCCGTCACTCTGGTTAAAGTGTTATGAAAAAAAAGGCTGTTGGGGGCTAGGGAGTATCGAGTTGATCATTATACATGAAGAAATAACCAATTTCATCGTTTGGTTTATGTTTTACACGCGTTTTAAATTTTATTGCCGAAATCGCTTTTTCTCGCCGAGATAAGCACGTTTTCTGAAATGCCGCTCTCCCGTCACTCTGGTTAAAGTGTTATGAAAAAAAAGGCTGTTGGGGGCTACGGAGTATCGAGTTGATCATTATACATGAAGAAATAACCAATTTCATCGTTTGGTTTATGTTTTACACGCGTTTTAAATTTTATTGCCGAAATCGCTTTTTCTCGCCGAGATAAGCACGTTTTCTGAAATGCCGCTCTCCCGTCACTCTGGTTAAAGTGTTATGAAAAAAAAGGCTGTTGGGGGCTAGGGAGTATCGAGTTGATCATTATACATGAAGAAATAACCAATTTCATCGTTTGGTTTATGTTTTACACGCGTTTTAAATTTTATTGCCGAAATCGCTTTTTCTCGCCGAGATAAGCACGTTTTCTGAAATGCCGCTCTCCCGTCACTCTGGTTAAAGTGTTATGAAAAAAAAGGCTGTTGGGGGCTAGCGAGTATCGAGTTGATCATTATACATGAAGAAATAACCAATTTCATCGTTTGGTTTATGTTTTACACGCGTTTTAAATTTTATTGCCAAAATCGCTTTTTCTCGCCGAGATAAGCACGTTTTCTGAAATGCCGCTCTCCCGTCACTCTGGTTAAAGTGTTATGAAAAAAAAGGCTGTTGGGGGCTAGGGAGTATCGAGTTGATCATTATACATGAAGAAATAACCAATTTCATCGTTTGGTTTATGTTTTACACGCGTTTTAAATTTTATTGCCGAAATCGCTTTTTCTCGCCGAGATAAGCACGTTTTCTGAAATGCCGCTCTCCCGTCACTCTGGTTAAAGTGTTATGAAAAAAAAGGCTGTTGGGGGCTAGGGAGTATCGAGTTGATCATTATACATGAAGAAATAACCAATTTCATCGTTTGGTTTATGTTTTACACGCGTTTTAAATTTTATTGCCGAAATCGCTTTTTCTCGCCGAGATAAGCACGTTTTCTGAAATGCCGCTCTCCCGTCACTCTGGTTAAAGTATTATGAAAAAAAAGGCTGTTGGGGGCTAGGGAGTATCGAGTTGATCATTATACATGAAGAAATAACCAATTTCATCGTTTGGTTTATGTTTTACACGCGTTTTAAATTTTATTGCCGAAATCGCTTTTTCTCGCCGAGATAAGCACGTTTTCTGAAATGCCGCTCTCCCGTCACTCTGGTTAAAGTGTTATGAAAAAAAAGGCTGTTGGGGGCTAGGGAGTATCGAGTTGATCATTATACATGAAGAAATAACCAATTTCATCGTTTGGTTTATGTTTTACACGCGTTTTAAATTTTATTGCCGAAATCGCTTTTTCTCGCCGAGATAAGCACGTTTTCTGAAATGCCGCTCTCCCGTCACTCTGGTTAAAGTGTTATGAAAAAAAAGGCTGTTTGGGGCTAGGGAGTATCGAGTTGATCATTATACATGAAGAAATAACCAATTTCATCGTTTGGTTTATGTTTTACACGCGTTTTAAATTTTATTGCCGAAATCGCTTTTTCTCGCCGAGATAAGCACGTTTTCTGAAATGCCGCTCTCCCGTCACTCTGGTTAAAGTGTTATGAAAAAAAAGGCTGTTGGGGGCTAGGGAGTATCGAGTTGATCATTATACATGAAGAAATAACCAATTTCATCGTTTGGTTTATGTTTTACACGCGTTTTAAATTTTATTGCCGAAATCGCTTTTTCTCGCCGAGATAAGCACGTTTTCTGAAATGCCGCTCTCCCGTCACTCTGGTTAAAGTGTTATGAAAAAAAAGGCTGTTTGGGGCTAGGGAGTATCGAGTTGATCATTATACATGAAGAAATAACCAATTTCATCGTTTGGTTTATGTTTTACACGCGTTTTAAATTTTATTGCCGAAATCGCTTTTTCTCGCCGAGATAAGCACGTTTTCTGAAATGCCGCTCTCCCGTCACTCTGGTTAAAGTGTTATGAAAAAAAAGGCTGTTGGGGGCTAGGGAGTATCGAGTTGATCATTATACATGAAGAAATAACCAATTTCATCGTTTGGTTTATGTTTTACACGCGTTTTAAATTTTATTGCCGAAATCGCTTTTTCTCGCCGAGATAAGCACGTTTTCTGAAATGCCGCTCTCCCGTCACTCTGGTTAAAGTGTTATGAAAAAAAAGGCTGTTGGGGGCTAGGGAGTATCGATTGATCATTATACATGAATAAATAACCAATTTCATCGTTTGGTTTATGTTTTACACGCGTTTTAAATTTTATTGCCGAAATCGCTTTTTCTCGCCGAGATAAGCACGTTTTCTGAAATGTCGCTCTCCCGTCACTCTGGTTAAAGTGTTATGAAAAAAAAGGCTGTTGGGGGCTAGGGAGTATCGAGTTGATCATTATACATGAAGAAATAACCAATTTCATCGTTTGGTTTATGTTTTACACGCGTTTTAAATTTTATTGCCGAAATCGCTTTTTCTCGCCGAGATAAGCACGTTTTCTGAAATGCCGCTCTCCCGTCACTCTGGTTAAAGTGTTATGAAAAAAAAGCCTGTTGGGGGCTAGGGAGTATCGAGTTGATCATTATACATGAAGAAATAACCAATTTCATCGTTTGGTTTATGTTTTACACGCGTTTTAAATTTTATTGCCGAAATCGCTTTTTCTCGCTGAGATAAGCACGTTTTCTGAAATGCCGCTCTCCCGTCACTCTGGTTAAAGTTTTATGAAAAAAAAGGCTGTTGGGGGCTAGGGAGTATCGAGTTGATCATTATACATGAAGAAATAACCAATTTCATCGTTTGGTTTATGTTTTACACGCGTTTTAAATTTTATTGCCGAAATCGCTTTTTCTCGCCGAGATAAGCACGTTTTCTGAAATGCCGCTCTCCCGTCACTCTGGTTAAAGTGTTATGAAAAAAAGGCTGTTGGGGGCTAGGGAGTGTCGAGTTGATCATTATACATGAAGAAATAACCAATTTCATTGTTTGGTTTATGTTTTACACGTGTTTTAAATTTTATTGCCGAAATCGCTTTTTCTCGCCGAGATAAGCACGTTTTCTGAAATGCCGCTCTCCCGTCACTCTGGTTAAAGTGTTATGAAAAAAAAGGCTGTTCGGGGCTAGGGAGTATCGAGTTGATCATTATACATGAAGAAATAACCAATTTCATCGTTTGGTTTATGTTTTACACGCGTTTTAAATGTTATTGCCGAAATCGCTTTTTCTCGCCGAGATAAGCACGTTTTCTGAAATGCCGCTCTCCCGTCACTCTGGTTAAAGTGTTATGAAAAAAAAGGCTGTTGGGGGCTAGGGAGTATCGAGTTGATCATTATACATGAAGAAATAACCAATTTCATCGTTTGGTTTATGTTTTACACGCGTTTTAAATTTTATTGCCGAAATCGCTTTTTCTCGCCGAGATAAGCACGTTTTCTGAAATGCCGCTCTCCCGTCACTCTGGTTAAAGTGTTATGAAAAAAAAGGCTGTTGGGGGCTAGGGAGTATCGAGTTGATCATTATACATGAAGAAATAACCAATTTCATCGTTTGATTTATGTTTTACACGCGTTTTAAATTTTATTGCCGAAATGGCTTTTTCTCGCCGAGATAAGCACGTTTTCTGAAATGCCGCTCTCCCGTCACTCTGGTTAAAGTGTTATGAAAAAAAAGGCTGTTGGGGGCTAGGGAGTATCGAGTTGATCATTATACATGAAGAAATAACCAATTTCATCGTTTGGTTTATGTTTTACACGATGCTGAGCTCCAGCTGGAAGTGTAAAAAGAACCGGGCTGGTTAAAAAAAAGAACCGGGCGACCCGGTAAAACTGCTTAGCCGGGGCTCTGGAAGCCTAACACGGCGTGATCTTGTCCAAAAAGCCGCTGCTGAGCTCCAGCTGGAAGTGTAAAAAGAACCGGGCTGGTTAAAAAAAAAGAACCGGGCGGCCCGGTAAAATTGCTTAGCCGGGGCTCTGGAAGCCTAACCCGGCGTGATACTGTGCAAAAAGCCGCTGCTGAGCTCCAGCTGGAAGTGTAAAAAAAACCGGGCTGGTTAAAAAAAAGAACCGGGCGACCCTGTAAAATTGCTTAGCCGGGGCTCTGGAAGCCTAACACGGCGTGATCTTGTCCAAAAACCCGCTGCTGAGCTCCAGCTGGAAGTGTAAAAAGAACCGGGCTGGTTAAAAAAAAGAACCGGGCGGGCCGGTAAAATTGCTTAGCCGGGGCTCTGGAAGCCTAACACGGCGTGATTTTGTCCAAAAAGCCGCTCGTGAGCTCCAGCTGGAAGTGTAAAAAGAACCGGGCTGGTTCAAAAAAAGAACCGGGCGGCCCGGTAGAATTGCTTAGCCGAGGTCCTGGAAGCCTAACCCGGCGTGATCTTGCGCAAAAAGCCGCTGCTGAGCTCCAGCTGGAAGTGTAAAAAGAACCGGGCTGGTTCAAAAAAAGAACCGGGCGGCCCGGTAAAATTGCTTAGCCGGGGTCCTGGAAGCCTAACGCAGCGTGATCTTTCCCGAAAGTCGGCCTCTATACTTCCATATTAGGTACCAGGCGCTCAGAGTCAACTTGGCAAAAATTTTCTAAGTGCCCACGGCTCTGCGGGGATTGTGCGTCCGACCCGCGCCGGTTCTCCAGCCGGCCTAAAATAACGCAAAACCAGCCTCTCCCCCTGGAGCTCACAGCCAAAGGCGAAACTTTTCTAAGTGCCTACGGCTCTGCGGGATTTTGAGTCCGCCCCGCGCCGGTTCGTCGGTCGGCCTCAAAAAGCGAAAAATCAGCCTCTCTCCCTGGAACTCGACTCGAGTTGATCATTATACATGAAGAAATAACCAATTTCATTGTTTGGTTTATGTTTTACACGCGTTTTAAATTTTATTGCCGAAATCGCTTTTTCTCGCTGAGATAAGCACGTTTTCTGAAATGCCGCTCTCCCGTCACTCTGGTTAAAGTGTTATAAAAAAAAAGGCTGTTGGGGGCTAGGGAGTATCGAGTTGATCATTATACATGAAGAAATAACGAATTTCATCGTTTGGTTTATGTTTTACACGCGTTTTAAATTTTATTGCCGAAATCGCTTTTTCTCGCCGAGATAAGCACGTTTTCTGAAATGCCGCTCTCCCGTCACTCTGGTTAAAGTGTTATGAAAAAAAAGGCTGTTGGGGGCTAGGGAGTATCGAGTTGATCATTATACATGAAGAAATAACCAATTTCATCGTTTGGTTTATGTTTTACACGCGTTTTAAATTTTATTGCCGAAATCGCTTTTTCTCGCCGAGATAAGCACGTTTTCTGAAATGCCGCTCTCCCGTCACTCTGGTTAAAGTGTTATGAAAAAAAAAGGCTGTTGGGGGCTAGGGAGTATCGAGTTGATCATTATACATGAAGAAATAACCAATTTCATCGTTTGGTTTATGTTTTACACGCGTTTTAAATGTTATTGCCGAAATCGCTTTTTCTCGCCGAGATAAGCACGTTTTCTGAAATGCCGCTCTCCCGTCACTCTGGTTAAAGTGTTATGTAAAAAAAGGCTGTTGGGGGCTAGGGAGTATCGAGTTGATCATTATACATGAAGAAAAAACCAATTTCATCGTTTGGTTTATGTTTTACACGCGTTTTAAATTTTATTGCCGAAATCGCTTTTTCTCGCCGAGATAAGCACGTTTTCTGAAATGCCGCTCTCCCGTCACTCTGGTTAAAGTGTTATGAAAAAAAAGGCTGTTGGGGGCTAGGTAGTATCGAGTTGATCATTATACATGAAGAAATAACCAATTTCATCGTTTGGTTTATGTTTTACACGCGTTTTAAATTTTATTGCCGAAATCGCTTTTTCTCGCCGAGATAAGCACGTTTTCTGAAATGCCGCTCTCCCGTCACTCTGGTTAAAGTGTTATGAAAAAAAAGGCTGTTGGGGGCTAGGGAGTATCGAGTTGATCATTATACATGAAGAAATAAGCAATTTCATCGTTTGGTTTATGTTTTACACGCGTTTTAAATTTTATTGCCGAAATCGCTTTTTCTCGCCGAGATAAGCACGTTTTCTGAAATGCCGCTCTCCCGTCACTCTGGTTAAAGTGTTATGAAAAAAAAGGCTGTTGGGGGCTAGGGAGTATCGAGTTGATCATTATACATGAAGAAATAACCAATTTCATCGTTTGGTTTATGTTTTACACGCGTTTTAAATTTTATTGCCGAAATCGCTTTTTCTCGCCGAGATAAGCA
>NW_028232747.1:0-12899 GCF_054491065.1 Syngnathus leptorhynchus | reverse complement strand
TTTCTGAAATGCCGCTCTCCCGTCACTCTGGTTAAAGTGTTATGGAAAAAAAAGGCTGTTGGGGGCTAGGGAGTATCGAGTTGATCATTATACATGAAGAAATAAGCAATTTCATCGTTTGGTTTATGTTTTACACGCGTTTTAAATTTTATTGCCGAAATCGCTTTTTCTCGCCGAGATAAGCACGTTTTCTGAAATGCCGCTCTCCCGTCACTCTGGTTAAAGTGTTATGAAAAAAAAGGCTGTTGGGGGCTAGGGAGTATCGAGTTGATCATTATACATGAAGAAATAACCAATTTCATCGTTTGGTTTATGTTTTACACGGGTTTTAAATTTTATTGCCGAAATCGCTTTTTCTCGCCGAGATAAGCACGTTTTCTGAAATGCCGCTCTCCCGTCACTCTGGTTAAAGTGTTATGAAAAAAAAAAGGCTGTTGGGGGCTAGGGAGTATCGAGTTGATCATTATACATGAAGAAATAACCAATTTCATCGTTTGGTTTATGTTTTACACGCGTTTTAAATTTTATTGCCGAAATCGCTTTTTCTCGCCGAGATAAGCACGTTTTCTGAAATGCCGCTCTCCCGTCACTCTGGTTAAAGTGTTATGAAAAAAAAGGCTGTTGGGGGCTAGGGAGTATCGAGTTGATCATTATACATGAAGAAATAACCAATTTCATCGTTTGGTTTATGTTTTACACGCGTTTTAAATTTTATTGCCGAAATCGCTTTTTCTCGCCGAGATAAGCACGTTTTCTGAAATGCCGCTCTCCCGTCACTCTGGTTAAAGTGTTATGAAAAAAAAGGCTGTTGGGGGCTAGGGAGTATCGAGTTGATCATTATACATGAAGAAATAACCAATTTCATCGTTTGATTTATGTTTTACACGCGTTTTAAATTTTATTGCCGAAATCGCTTTTTCTCGCCGAGATAAGCACGTTTTCTGAAATGCCGCTCTCCCGTCACTCTGGTTAAAGTGTTATGAAAAAAAAGGCTGTTGGGGGCTAGGGAGTATCGAGTTGATCATTATACATGAAGAAATAACCAATTTCATCGTTTGGTTTATGTTTTACACGCGTTTTAAATTTTATTGCCGAAATCGCTTTTTTTCGCCGAGATAAGCACGTTTTCTGAAATGCCGCTCTCCCGTCACTCTGGTTAAAGTGTTATGAAAAAAAAGGCTGTTGGGGGCTAGGGAGTATCGAGTTGATCATTATACATGAAGAAATAACCAATTTCATCGTTTGGTTTATGTTTTACACGCGTTTTAAATTTTATTGCCGAAATCGCTTTTTCTCGCCGAGATAAGCACGTTTTCTGAAATGCCGCTCTCCCGTCACTCTGGTTAAAGTGTTATGAAAAAAAAGGCTGTTGGGGGCTAGGGAGTATCGAGTTGATCATTATACATGAAGAAATAACCAATTTCATCGTTTGGTTTATGTTTTACACGCGTTTTAAATTTTATTGCCGAAATCGCTTTTTCTCGCCGAGATAAGCACGTTTTCTGAAATGCCGCTCTCCCGTCACTCTGGTTAAAGTGTTATGAAAAAAAAGGCTGTTGGGGGCTAGGGAGTATCGAGTTGATCATTATACATGAAGAAATAACCAATTTCATCGTTTGGTTTATGTTTTACACGCGTTTTAAATTTTATTGCCGAAATCGCTTTTTCTCGCCGAGATAAGCACGTTTTCTGAAATGCCGCTCTCCCGTCACTCTGGTTAAAGTGTTATGAAAAAAAAGGCTGTTGGGGGCTAGGGAGTATCGAGTTGATCATTATACATGAAGAAATAACCAATTTCATCGTTTGGTTTATGTTTTACACGATGCTGAGCTCCAGCTGGAAGTGTAAAAAGAACCGGGCTGGTTAAAAAAAGAACCGGGCGACCCGGTAAAATTGCTTAGCCGGGGCTCTGAAAGCCTAACACGGCGTGATCTTGTCCAAAAAGCCGCTGCTGAGCTCCAGCTGGAAGTGTAAAAAGAACCGGGCTGGTTAAAAAAAAGAACCGGGCGACCCGGTAAAATTGCTTAGCCGGGGCTCTGGAAGCCTAACACGGCGTGATCTTGTCCAAAAAGCCGCTGCTGAGCTCCAGCTGGAAGTGTAAAAAGAACCGGGCTGGTTAAAAAAAAAGAACCGGGCGGCCCGGTAAAATTGCTTAGCCGGGGCTCTGGAAGCCTAACCCGGCGTGATACTGTGCAAAAAGCCGCTGCTGAGCTCCAGCTGGAAGTGTAAAAAAAACCGGGCTGGTTAAAAAAAAGAACCGGGCGACCCTGTAAAATTGCTTAGCCGGGGCTCTGGAAGCCTAACACGGCGTGATCTTGTCCAAAAACCCGCTGCTGAGCTCCAGCTGGAAGTGTAAAAAGAACCGGGCTGGTTAAAAAAAAGAACCGGGCGGGCCGGTAAAATTGCTTAGCCGGGGCTCTGGAAGCCTAACACGGCGTGATCTTGTCCAAAAAGCCGCTCGTGAGCTCCAGCTGGAAGTGTAAAAAGAACCGGGCTGGTTCAAAAAAAGAACCGGGCGGCCCGGTAGAATTGCTTAGCCGAGGTCCTGGAAGCCTAACCCGGCGTGATCTTGCGCAAAAAGCCGCTGCTGAGCTCCAGCTGGAAGTGTAAAAAGAACCGGGCTGGTTCAAAAAAAGAACCGGGCGGCCCGGTAAAATTGCTTAGCCGGGGTCCTGGAAGCCTAACGCGGCGTGATCTTGCCCGAAAGTCGGCCTCTATACTTCCATATTAGGTACCAGGCGCTCAGAGCCAACTTGGCAAAAATTTTCTAAGTGCCCACGGCTCTGCGGGGATTGTGCGTCCGACCCGCGCCGGTTCTCCAGCCGGCCTAAAATAACGCAAAACCAGCCTCTCCCCCTGGAGCTCACAGCCAAAGGCGAAACTTTTCTAAGTGCCTACGGCTCTGCGGGCTTTTGAGTCCGCCCCGCGCCGGTTCGTCGGTCGGCCTCAAAAAGCGAAAAATCAGCCTCTCTCCCTGGAGCTCGACTCGAGTTGATCATTATACATGAGGAAATAACCAATTTCATCGTTTGGTTTATGTTTTACACGCGTTTTAAATTTTATTGCCGAAATCGCTTTTTCTCGCCGAGATAAGCACGTTTTCTGAAATGCCGCTCTCCCGTCACTCTGGTTAAAGTGTTATGAAAAAAAAGGCTGTTGGGGGCTAGGGAGTATCGAGTTGATCATTATACATGAAGAAATAACCAATTTCATCGTTTGGTTTATGTTTTACACGCGTTTTAAATTTTATTGCCGAAATCGCTTTTTCTCGCCGAGATAAGCACGTTTTCTGAAATGCCGCTCTCCCGTCACTCTGGTTAAAGTGTTATGAAAAAAAAGGCTGTTGGGGGCTAGGGAGTATCGAGTTGATCATTATACATGAAGAAATAACCAATTTCATCGTTTGGTTTATGTTTTACACGCGTTTTAAATTTTATTGCCGAAATCGCTTTTTCTCGCCGAGATAAGCACGTTTTCTGAAATGCCGCTCTCCCGTCACTCTGGTTAAAGTGTTATGAAAAAAAAGGCTGTTGGGGGCTAGGGAGTATCGAGTTGATCATTATACATGAAGAAATAACCAATTTCATCGTTTGGTTTATGTTTTACACGCGTTTTAAATTTTATTGCCGAAATCGCTTTTTCTCGCCGAGATAAGCACGTTTTCTGAAATGCCGCTCTCCCGTCACTCTGGTTAAAGTGTTATGAAAAAAAAGGCTGTTGGGGGCTAGGGAGTATCGAGTTGATCATTATACATGAAGAAATAACCAATTTCATCGTTTGGTTTATGTTTTACACGCGTTTTAAATTTTATTGCCGAAATCGCTTTTTCTCGCCGAGATAAGCACGTTTTCTGAAATGCCGCTCTCCCGTCACTCTGGTTAAAGTGTTATGAAAAAAAAAGGCTGTTGGGGGCTAGGGAGTATCGAGTTGATCATTATACATGAAGAAATAACCAATTTCATCGTTTGGTTTATGTTTTACACGCGTTTTAAATTTTATTGCCGAAATCGCTTTTTCTCGCCGAGATAAGCACGTTTTCTGAAATGCCGCTCTCCCGTCACTCTGGTTAAAGTGTTATGAAAAAAAAGGCTGTTGGGGGCTAGGGAGTATCGAGTTGATCATTATACATGAAGAAATAAGCAATTTCATCGTTTGGTTTATGTTTTACACGCGTTTTAAATTTTATTGCCGAAATCGCTTTTTCTTGCCGAGATAAGCACGTTTTCTGAAATGCCGCTCTCCCGTCACTCTGGTTAAAGTGTTATGAAAAAAAAGGCTGTTGGGGGCTAGGGAGTATCGAGTTGATCATTATACATGAAGAAATAAGCAATTTCATCGTTTGGTTTATGTTTTACACGCGTTTTAAATTTTATTGCCGAAATCGCTTTTTCTCGCCGAGATAAGCACGTTTTCTGAAATGCCGCTCTCCCGTCACTCTGGTTAAAGTGTTATGAAAAAAAAGGCTGTTGGGGGCTAGGGAGTATCGAGTTGATCATTATACATGAAGAAATAACCAATTTCATCGTTTGGTTTATGTTTTACACGCGTTTTAAATTTTATTGCCGAAATCGCTTTTTCTCGCCGAGATAAGCACGTTTTCTGAAATGCCGCTCTCCCGTCACTCTGGTTAAAGTGTTATGAAAAAAAAGGCTGTTGGGGGCTAGGGAGTATCGAGTTGATCATTATACATGAAGAAATAAGCAATTTCATCGTTTGGTTTATGTTTTACACGCGTTTTAAATTTTATTGCCGAAATCGCTTTTTCTCGCCGAGATAAGCACGTTTTCTGAAATGCCGCTCTCCCGTCACTCTGGTTAAAGTGTTATGAAAAAAAAGGCTGTTGGGGGCTAGGGAGTATCGAGTTGATCATTATACATGAAGAAAAAACCAATTTCATCGTTTGGTTTATGTTTTACACGCGTTTTAAATTTTATTGCCGAAATCGCTTTTTCTCGCCGAGATAAGCACGTTTTCTGAAATGCCGCTCTCCCGTCACTCTGGTTAAAGTGTTATGAAAAAAAAAGGCTGTTGGGGGCTAGGGAGTATCGAGTTGATCATTATACATGAAGAAATAACAAATTTCATCGTTTGGTTTATGTTTTACACGCGTTTTAAATTTTATTGCCGAAATCGCTTTTTCTCGCCGAGATAAGCACGTTTTCTGAAATGCCGCTCTCCCGTCACTCTGGTTAAAGTGTTATGAAAAAAAAGGCTGTTGGGGGCTAGGGAGTATCGAGTTGATCATTATACATGAAGAAATAAGCAATTTCATCGTTTGGTTTATGTTTTACACGCGTTTTAAATTTTATTGCCGAAATCGCTTTTTCTCGCCGAGATAAGCACGTTTTCTGAAATGCCGCTCTCCCGTCACTCTGGTTAAAGTGTTATGAAAAAAAAGGCTGTTGGGGGCTAGGGAGTATCGAGTTGATCATTATACATGAAGAAATAAGCAATTTCATCGTTTGGTTTATGTTTTACACGCGTTTTAAATTTTATTGCCGAAATCGCTTTTTCTCGCCGAGATAAGCACGTTTTCTGAAATGCCGCTCTCCCGTCACTCTGGTTAAAGTGTTATGAAAAAAAAGGCTGTTGGGGGCTAGGGAGTATCGAGTTGATCATTATACATGAAGAAATAACCAATTTCATCGTTTGGTTTATGTTTTACACGCGTTTTAAATTTTATTGCCGAAATCGCTTTTTCTCGCCGAGATAAGCACGTTTTCTGAAATGCCGCTCTCCCGTCACTCTGGTTAAAGTGTTATGAAAAAAAAGGCTGTTGGGGGCTAGGGAGTATCGAGTTGATCATTATACATGAAGAAATAACCACGTTTTCTGAAATGCCGCTCTCCCGTCACTCTGGTTAAAGTGTTATGAAAAAAAAGGCTGTTGGGGGCTAGGGAGTATCGAGTTGATCATTATACATGAAGAAATAACCAATTTCATCGTTTGGTTTATGTTTTACACGCGTTTTAAATTTTATTGCCGAAATCGCTTTTTCTCGCCGAGATAAGCACGTTTTCTGAAATGCCGCTCTCCCGTCACTCTGGTTAAAGTGTTATGAAAAAAAAGGCTGTTGGGGGCTAGGGAGTATCGAGTTGATCATTATACATGAAGAAATAACCAATTTCATCGTTTGGTTTATGTTTTACACGCGTTTTAAATTTTATTGCCGAAATCGCTTTTTCTCGCCGAGATAAGCACGTTTTCTGAAATGCCGCTCTCCCGTCACTCTGGTTAAAGTGTTATGAAAAAAAAGGCTGTTGGGGGCTAGGGAGTATCGAGTTGATCATTATACATGAAGAAATAACCAATTTCATCGTTTGGTTTATGTTTTACACGCGTTTTAAATTTTATTGCCGAAATCGCTTTTTCTCGCCGAGATAAGCACGTTTTCTGAAATGCCGCTCTCCCGTCACTCTGGTTAAAGTGTTATGAAAAAAAAGGCTGTTGGGGGCTAGGGAGTATCGAGTTGATCATTATACATGAAGAAATAACCAATTTCATCGTTTGGTTTATGTTTTACACGCGTTTTAAATTTTATTGCCGAAATCGCTTTTTCTCGCCGAGATAAGCACGTTTTCTGAAATGCCGCTCTCCCGTCACTCTGGTTAAAGTGTTGTGAAAAAAAAGGCTGTTGGGGGCTAGGGAGTATCGAGTTGATCATTATACATGAAGAAATAACCAAATTCATCGTTTGGTTTATGTTTTACACGCGTTTTAAATTTTATTGCCGAAATCGCTTTTTCTCGCCGAGATAAGCACGTTTTCTGAAATGCCGCTCTCCCGTCACTCTGGTTAAAGTGTTATGAAAAAAAAGGCTGTTGGGGGCTAGGGAGTATCGAGTTGATCATTATACATGAAGAAATAACCAATTTCATCGTTTGGTTTATGTTTTACACGCGTTTTAAATTTTATTGCCGAAATCGCTTTTTCTCGCCGAGATAAGCACGTTTTCTGAAATGCCGCTCTCCCGTCACTCTGGTTAAAGTGTTATGAAAAAAAAGGCTGTTGGGGGCTAGGGAGTATCGAGTTGATCATTATACATGAAGAAATAAGCAATTTCATCGTTTGGTTTATGTTTTACACGCGTTTTAAATTTTATTGCCGAAATCGCTTTTTCTCGCCGAGATAAGCACGTTTTCTGAAATGCCGCTCTCCCGTCACTCTGGTTAAAGTGTTATGAAAAAGAAGGCTGTTGGGGGCTAGGGAGTATCGAGTTGATCATTATACATGAAGAAATAACCAATTTCATCGTTTGGTTTATGTTTTACACGCGTTTTAAATTTTATTGCCGAAATCGCTTTTTCTCGCCGAGATAAGCACGTTTTCTGAAATGCCGCTCTCCCGTCACTCTGGTTAAAGTGTTATGAAAAAAAAGGCTGTTGGGGGCTAGGGAGTATCGAGTTGATCATTATACATGAAGAAATAACCAATTTCATCGTTTGGTTTATGTTTTACACGCGTTTTAAATTTTATTGCCGAAATCGCTTTTTCTCGCCGAGATAAGAGCGTTTTCTGAAATGCCGCTCTCCCGTCACTCTGGTTAAAGTGTTATGAAAAAAAAGGCTGTTGGGGGCTAGGGAGTATCGAGTTGATCATTATACATGAAGAAATAACCAATTTCATCGTTTGGTTTATGTTTTACACGCGTTTTAAATTTTATTGCCGAAATCGCTTTTTCTCGCCGAGATAAGCACGTTTTCTGAAATGCCGCTCTCCCGTCACTCTGGTTAAAGTGTTATGAAAAAAAAGGCTGTTGGGGGCTAGGGAGTATCGAGTTGATCATTATACATAAAGAAATAAGCAATTTCATCGTTTGGTTTATGTTTTACACGCGTTTTAAATTTTATTGCCGAAATCGCTTTTTCTCGCCGAGATAAGCACGTTTTCTGAAATGCCGCTCTCCCGTCACTCTGGTTAAAGTGTTATGAAAAAAAAGGCTGTTGGGGGCTAGGGAGTATCGAGTTGATCATTATACATGAAGAAATAACCAATTTCATCGTTTGGTTTATGTTTTACACGCGTTTTAAATTTTATTGCCGAAATCGCTTTTTCTCGCCGAGATAAGCACGTTTTCTGAAATGCCGCTCTCCCGTCACTCTGGTTAAAGTGTTATGAAAAAAAAGGCTGTTGGGGGCTAGGGAGTATCGAGTTGATCATTATACATGAAGAAATAACCAATTTCATCGTTTGGTTTATGTTTTACACGCGTTTTAAATTTTATTGCCGAAATCGCTTTTTCTCGCCGAGATAAGCACGTTTTCTGAAATGCCGCTCTCCCGTCACTCTGGTTAAAGTGTTATGAAAAAAAAGGCTGTTGGGGGCTAGGGAGTATCGAGTTGATCATTATACATGAAGAAATAACCAATTTCATCGTTTGGTTTATGTTTTACACGCGTTTTAAATTTTATTGCCGAAATCGCTTTTTCTCGCCGAGATAAGCACGTTTTCTGAAATGCCGCTCTCCCGTCACTCTGGTTAAAGTGTTATGAAAAAAAAGGCTGTTGGGGGCTAGGGAGTATCGAGTTGATCATTATACATGAAGAAATAACCAATTTCATCGTTTGGTTTATGTTTTACACGCGTTTTAAATTTTATTGCCGAAATCGCTTTTTCTCGCCGAGATAAGCACGTTTTCTGAAATGCCGCTCTCCCGTCACTCTGGTTAAAGTGTTATGAAAAAAAAGGCTGTTGGGGGCTAGGGAGTATCGAGTTGATCATTATACATGAAGAAATAACCAATTTCATCGTTTGGTTTATGTTTTACACGCGTTTTAAATTTTATTGCCGAAATCGCTTTTTCTCGCCGAGATAAGCACGTTTTCTGAAATGCCGCTCTCCCGTCACTCTGGTTAAAGTGTTATGAAAAAGAAGGCTGTTGGGGGCTAGGGAGTATCGAGTTGATCATTATACATGAAGAAATAACCAATTTCATCGTTTGGTTTATGTTTTACACGCGTTTTAAATTTTATTGCCGAAATCGCTTTTTCTCGCCGAGATAAGCACGTTTTCTGAAATGCCGCTCTCCCGTCACTCTGGTTAAAGTGTTATGAAAAAAAAGGCTGTTGGGGGCTAGGGAGTATCGAGTTGATCATTATACATGAAGAAATAACCAATTTCATCGTTTGGTTTATGTTTTACACGCGTTTTAAATTTTATTGCCGAAATCGCTTTTTCTCGCCGAGATAAGCACGTTTTCTGAAATGCCGCTCTCCCGTCACTCTGGTTAAAGTGTTATGAAAAAAAAGGCTGTTGGGGGCTAGGGAGTATCGAGTTGATCATTATACATGAAGAAATAACCAATTTCATCGTTTGGTTTATGTTTTACACGCGTTTTAAATTTTATTGCCGAAATCGCTTTTTCTCGCCGAGATAAGCACGTTTTCTGAAATGCCGCTCTCCCGTCACTCTGGTTAAAGTGTTATGAAAAAAAAGGCTGTTGGGGGCTAGGGAGTATCGAGTTGATCATTATACATGAAGAAATAACCAATTTCATCGTTTGGTTTATGTTTTACACGCGTTTTAAATTTTATTGCCGAAATCGCTTTTTCTCGCCGAGATAAGCACGTTTTCTGAAATGCCGCTCTCCCGTCACTCTGGTTAAAGTGTTATGAAAAAAAAGGCTGTTGGGGGCTAGGGAGTATCGAGTTGATCATTATACATGAAGAAATAAGCAATTTCATCGTTTGGTTTATGTTTTACACGCGTTTTAAATTTTATTGCCGAAATCGCTTTTTCTCGCCGAGATAAGCACGTTTTCTGAAATGCCGCTCTCCCGTCACTCTGGTTAAAGTGTTATGAAAAAAAAGGCTGTTGGGGGCTAGGGAGTATCGAGTTGATCATTATACATGAAGAAATAACGCAATTTCATCGTTTGGTTTATGTTTTACACGCGTTTTAAATTTTATTGCCGAAATCGCTTTTTCTCGCCGAGATAAGCACGTTTTCTGAAATGCCGCTCTCCCGTCACTCTGGTTAAAGTGTTATGAAAAAAAAGGCTGTTGGGGGCTAGGGAGTATCGAGTTGATCATTATACATGAAGAAATAACCAATTTCATCGTTTGGTTTATGTTTTACACGCGTTTTAAATTTTATTGCCGAAATCGCTTTTTCTCGCCGAGATAAGCACGTTTTCTGAAATGCCGCTCTCCCGTCACTCTGGTTAAAGTGTTATGAAAAAAAAGGCTGTTGGGGGCTAGGGAGTATCGAGTTGATCATTATACATGAAGAAATAAGCAATTTCATCGTTTGGTTTATGTTTTACACGCGTTTTAAATTTTATTGCCGAAATCGCTTTTTCTCGCCGAGATAAGCACGTTTTCTGAAATGCCGCTCTCCCGTCACTCTGGTTAAAGTGTTATGAAAAAAAAGGCTGTTGGGGGCTAGGGAGTATCGAGTTGATCATTATACATGAAGAAATAACCAATTTCATCGTTTGGTTTATGTTTTACACGCGTTTTAAATTTTATTGCCGAAATCGCTTTTTCTCGCCGAGATAAGCACGTTTTCTGAAATGCCGCTCTCCCGTCACTCTGGTTAAAGTGTTATGAAAAAAAAGGCTGTTGGGGGCTAGGGAGTATCGAGTTGATCATTATACATGAAGAAATAACCAATTTCATCGTTTGGTTTATGTTTTACACGCGTTTTAAATTTTATTGCCGAAATCGCTTTTTCTCGCCGAGATAAGCACGTTTTCTGAAATGCCGCTCTCCCGTCACTCTGGTTAAAGTGTTATGAAAAAAAAGGCTGTTGGGGGCTAGGGAGTATCGAGTTGATCATTATACATGAAGAAATAAGCAATTTCATCGTTTGGTTTATGTTTTACACGCGTTTTAAATTTTATTGCCGAAATCGCTTTTTCTCGCCGAGATAAGCACGTTTTCTGAAATGCCGCTCTCCCGTCACTCTGGTTAAAGTGTTATGAAAAAAAAGGCTGTTGGGGGCTAGGGAGTATCGAGTTGATCATTATACATGAAGAAATAAGCAATTTCATCGTTTGGTTTATGTTTTACACGCGTTTTAAATTTTATTGCCGAAATCGCTTTTTCTCGCCGAGATAAGCACGTTTTCTGAAATGCCGCTCTCCCGTCACTCTGGTTAAAGTGTTATGAAAAAAAAGGCTGTTGGGGGCTAGGGAGTATCGAGTTGATCATTATACATGAAGAAATAAGCAATTTCATCGTTTGGTTTATGTTTTACACGCGTTTTAAATTTTATTGCCGAAATCGCTTTTTCTCGCCGAGATAAGCACGTTTTCTGAAATGCCGCTCTCCCGTCACTCTGGTTAAAGTGTTATGAAAAAAAAGGCTGTTGGGGGCTAGGGAGTATCGAGTTGATCATTATACATGAAGAAATAAGCAATTTCATCGTTTGGTTTATGTTTTACACGCGTTTTAAATTTTATTGCCGAAATCGCTTTTTCTCGCCGAGATAAGCACGTTTTCTGAAATGCCGCTCTCCCGTCACTCTGGTTAAAGTGTTATGAAAAAAAAGGCTGTTGGGGGCTAGGGAGTATCGAGTTGATCATTATACATGAAGAAATAACCAATTTCATCGTTTGGTTTATGTTTTACACGCGTTTTAAATTTTATTGCCGAAATCGCTTTTTCTCGCCGAGATAAGCACGTTTTCTGAAATGCCGCTCTCCCGTCACTCTGGTTAAAGTGTTATGAAAAAAAAGGCTGTTGGGGGCTAGGGAGTATCGAGTTGATCATTATACATGAAGAAATAACCAATTTCATCGTTTGGTTTATGTTTTACACGCGTTTTAAATTTTATTGCCGAAATCGCTTTTTCTCGCCGAGATAAGCACGTTTTCTGAAATGCCGCTCTCCCGTCACTCTGGTTAAAGTGTTATGAAAAAAAAGGCTGTTGGGGGCTAGGGAGTATCGAGTTGATCATTATACATGAAGAAATAACCAATTTCATCGTTTGGTTTATGTTTTACACGCGTTTTAAATTTTATTGCCGAAATCGCTTTTTCTCGCCGAGATAAGCACGTTTTCTGAAATGCCGCTCTCCCGTCACTCTGGTTAAAGTGTTATGAAAAAAAAGGCTGTTGGGGGCTAGGGAGTATCGAGTTGATCATTATACATGAAGAAATAACCAATTTCATCGTTTGGTTTATGTTTTACACGCGTTTTAAATTTTATTGCCGAAATCGCTTTTTCTCGCCGAGATAAGCACGTTTTCTGAAATGCCGCTCTCCCGTCACTCTGGTTAAAGTGTTATGAAAAAAAAGGCTGTTGGGGGCTAGGGAGTATCGAGTTGATCATTATACATGAAGAAATAACCAATTTCATCGTTTGGTTTATGTTTTACACGCGTTTTAAATTTTATTGCCGAAATCGCTTTTTCTCGCCGAGATAAGCACGTTTTCTGAAATGCCGCTCTCCCGTCACTCTGGTTAAAGTGTTATGAAAAAAAAGGCTGTTGGGGGCTAGGGAGTATCGAGTTGATCATTATACATGAAGAAATAACCAATTTCATCGTTTGGTTTATGTTTTACACGCGTTTTAAATTTTATTGCCGAAATCGCTTTTTCTCGCCGAGATAAGCACGTTTTCTGAAATGCCGCTCTCCCGTCACTCTGGTTAAAGTGTTATGAAAAAAAAGGCTGTTGGGGGCTAGGGAGTATCGAGTTGATCATTATACATGAAGAAATAACCAATTTCATCGTTTGGTTTATGTTTTACACGCGTTTTAAATTTTATTGCCGAAATCGCTTTTTCTCGCCGAGATAAGCACGTTTTCTGAGATGCCGCTCTCCCGTCACTCTGGTTAAAGTGTTATGAAAAAAAAGGCTGTTGGGGGCTAGGGAGTATCGAGTTGATCATTATACATGAAGAAATAACCAATTTCATCGTTTGGTTTATGTTTTACACGCGTTTTAAATTTTA
>NW_028232746.1:0-13296 GCF_054491065.1 Syngnathus leptorhynchus | reverse complement strand
GTGCTTATCTCGGCGAGAAAAAGCGATTTCGGCAATAAAATTTAAAACGCGTGTAAAACATAAACCAAACGATGAAATTGGTTATTTCTTCATGTATAATGATCAACTCGATACTCCCTAGCCCCCAACAGCCTTTTTTTTCATAACACTTTAACCAGAGTGACGGGAGAGCGGCATTTCAGAAAACGTGCTTATCTCGGCGAGAAAAAGCGATTTCGGCAATAAAATTTAAAACGCGTGTAAAACATAAACCAAACGATGAAATTGGTTATTTCTTCATGTATAATGATCAACTCGATACTCCCTAGCCCCCAACAGCCTTTTTTTTCATAACACTTTAACCAGAGTGACGGGAGAGCGGCATTTCAGAAAACGTGCTTATCTCGGCGAGAAAAAGCGATTTCGGCAATAAAATTTAAAACGCGTGTAAAACATAAACCAAACGATGAAATTGGTTATTTCTTCATGTATAATGATCAACTCGATACTCCCTAGCCCCCAACAGCCTTTTTTTTCATAACACTTTAACCAGAGTGACGGGAGAGCGGCATTTCAGAAAACGTGCTTATCTCGGCGAGAAAAAGCGATTTCGGCAATAAAATTTAAAACGCGTGTAAAACATAAACCAAACGATGAAATTGGTTATTTCTTCATGTATAATGATCAACTCGATACTCCCTAGCCCCCAACAGCCTTTTTTTTCATAACACTTTAACCAGAGTGACGGGAGAGCGGCATTTCAGAAAACGTGCTTATCTCGGCGAGAAAAAGCGATTTCGGCAATAAAATTTAAAACGCGTGTAAAACATAAACCAAACGATGAAATTGGTTATTTCTTCATGTATAATGATCAACTCGATACTCCCTAGCCCCCAACAGCCTTTTTTTTCATAACACTTTAACCAGAGTGACGGGAGAGCGGCATTTCAGAAAACGTGCTTATCTCGGCGAGAAAAAGCGATTTCGGCAATAAAATTTAAAACGCGTGTAAAACATAAACCAAACGATGAAATTGGTTATTTCTTCATGTATAATGATCAACTCGATACTCCCTAGCCCCCAACAGCCTTTTTTTTCATAACACTTTAACCAGAGTGACGGGAGAGCGGCATTTCAGAAAACGTGCTTATCTCGGCGAGAAAAAGCGATTTCGGCAATAAAATTTAAAACGCGTGTAAAACATAAACCAAACGATGAAATTGGTTATTTCTTCATGTATAATGATCAACTCGATACTCCCTAGCCCCCAACAGCCTTTTTTTTCATAACACTTTAACCAGAGTGACGGGAGAGCGGCATTTCAGAAAACGTGCTTATCTCGGCGAGAAAAAGCGATTTCGGCAATAAAATTTAAAACGCGTGTAAAACATAAACCAAACGATGAAATTGGTTATTTCTTCATGTATAATGATCAACTCGATACTCCCTAGCCCCCAACAGCCTTTTTTTTCATAACACTTTAACCAGAGTGACGGGAGAGCGGCATTTCAGAAAACGTGCTTATCTCGGCGAGAAAAAGCGATTTCGGCAATAAAATTTAAAACGCGTGTAAAACATAAACCAAACGATGAAATTGGTTATTTCTTCATGTATAATGATCAACTCGATACTCCCTAGCCCCCAACAGCCTTTTTTTTCATAACACTTTAACCAGAGTGACGGGAGAGCGGCATTTCAGAAAACGTGCTTATCTCGGCGAGAAAAAGCGATTTCGGCAATAAAATTTAAAACGCGTGTAAAACATAAACCAAACGATGAAATTGGTTATTTCTTCATGTATAATGATCAACTCGATACTCCCTAGCCCCCAACAGCCTTTTTTTTCATAACACTTTAACCAGAGTGACGGGAGAGCGGCATTTCAGAAAACGTGCTTATCTCGGCGAGAAAAAGCGATTTCGGCAATAAAATTTAAAACGCGTGTAAAACATAAACCAAACGATGAAATTGGTTATTTCTTCATGTATAATGATCAACTCGATACTCCCTAGCCCCCAACAGCCTTTTTTTTCATAACACTTTAACCAGAGTGACGGGAGAGCGGCATTTCAGAAAACGTGCTTATCTCGGCGAGAAAAAGCGATTTCGGCAATAAAATTTAAAACGCGTGTAAAACATAAACCAAACGATGAAATTGGTTATTTCTTCATGTATAATGATCAACTCGATACTCCCTAGCCCCCAACAGCCTTTTTTTTCATAACACTTTAACCAGAGTGACGGGAGAGCGGCATTTCAGAAAACGTGCTTATCTCGGCGAGAAAAAGCGATTTCGGCAATAAAATTTAAAACGCGTGTAAAACATAAACCAAACGATGAAATTGGTTATTTCTTCATGTATAATGATCAACTCGATACTCCCTAGCCCCCAACAGCCTTTTTTTTCATAACACTTTAACCAGAGTGACGGGAGAGCGGCATTTCAGAAAACGTGCTTATCTCGGCGAGAAAAAGCGATTTCGGCAATAAAATTTAAAACGCGTGTAAAACATAAACCAAACGATGAAATTGGTTATTTCTTCATGTATAATGATCAACTCGATACTCCCTAGCCCCCAACAGCCTTTTTTTTCATAACACTTTAACCAGAGTGACGGGAGAGCGGCATTTCAGAAAACGTGCTTATCTCGGCGAGAAAAAGCGATTTCGGCAATAAAATTTAAAACGCGTGTAAAACATAAACCAAACGATGAAATTGGTTATTTCTTCATGTATAATGATCAACTCGATACTCCCTAGCCCCCAACAGCCTTTTTTTTCATAACACTTTAACCAGAGTGACGGGAGAGCGGCATTTCAGAAAACGTGCTTATCTCGGCGAGAAAAAGCGATTTCGGCAATAAAATTTAAAACGCGTGTAAAACATAAACCAAACGATGAAATTGGTTATTTCTTCATGTATAATGATCAACTCGATACTCCCTAGCCCCCAACAGCCTTTTTTTTCATAACACTTTAACCAGAGTGACGGGAGAGCGGCATTTCAGAAAACGTGCTTATCTCGGCGAGAAAAAGCGATTTCGGCAATAAAATTTAAAACGCGTGTAAAACATAAACCAAACGATGAAATTGGTTATTTCTTCATGTATAATGATCAACTCGATACTCCCTAGCCCCCAACAGCCTTTTTTTTCATAACACTTTAACCAGAGTGACGGGAGAGCGGCATTTCAGAAAACGTGCTTATCTCGGCGAGAAAAAGCGATTTCGGCAATAAAATTTAAAACGCGTGTAAAACATAAACCAAACGATGAAATTGGTTATTTCTTCATGTATAATGATCAACTCGATACTCCCTAGCCCCCAACAGCCTTTTTTTTCATAACACTTTAACCAGAGTGACGGGAGAGCGGCATTTCAGAAAACGTGCTTATCTCGGCGAGAAAAAGCGATTTCGGCAATAAAATTTAAAACGCGTGTAAAACATAAACCAAACGATGAAATTGGTTATTTCTTCATGTATAATGATCAACTCGATACTCCCTAGCCCCCAACAGCCTTTTTTTTCATAACACTTTAACCAGAGTGACGGGAGAGCGGCATTTCAGAAAACGTGCTTATCTCGGCGAGAAAAAGCGATTTCGGCAATAAAATTTAAAACGCGTGTAAAACATAAACCAAACGATGAAATTGGTTATTTCTTCATGTATAATGATCAACTCGATACTCCCTAGCCCCCAACAGCCTTTTTTTTCATAACACTTTAACCAGAGTGACGGGAGAGCGGCATTTCAGAAAACGTGCTTATCTCGGCGAGAAAAAGCGATTTCGGCAATAAAATTTAAAACGCGTGTAAAACATAAACCAAACGATGAAATTGGTTATTTCTTCATGTATAATGATCAACTCGATACTCCCTAGCCCCCAACAGCCTTTTTTTTCATAACACTTTAACCAGAGTGACGGGAGAGCGGCATTTCAGAAAACGTGCTTATCTCGGCGAGAAAAAGCGATTTCGGCAATAAAATTTAAAACGCGTGTAAAACATAAACCAAACGATGAAATTGGTTATTTCTTCATGTATAATGATCAACTCGATACTCCCTAGCCCCCAACAGCCTTTTTTTTCATAACACTTTAACCAGAGTGACGGGAGAGCGGCATTTCAGAAAACGTGCTTATCTCGGCGAGAAAAAGCGATTTCGGCAATAAAATTTAAAACGCGTGTAAAACATAAACCAAACGATGAAATTGGTTATTTCTTCATGTATAATGATCAACTCGATACTCCCTAGCCCCCAACAGCCTTTTTTTTCATAACACTTTAACCAGAGTGACGGGAGAGCGGCATTTCAGAAAACGTGCTTATCTCGGCGAGAAAAAGCGATTTCGGCAATAAAATTTAAAACGCGTGTAAAACATAAACCAAACGATGAAATTGGTTATTTCTTCATGTATAATGATCAACTCGATACTCCCTAGCCCCCAACAGCCTTTTTTTTCATAACACTTTAACCAGAGTGACGGGAGAGCGGCATTTCAGAAAACGTGCTTATCTCGGCGAGAAAAAGCGATTTCGGCAATAAAATTTAAAACGCGTGTAAAACATAAACCAAACGATGAAATTGGTTATTTCTTCATGTATAATGATCAACTCGATACTCCCTAGCCCCCAACAGCCTTTTTTTTCATAACACTTTAACCAGAGTGACGGGAGAGCGGCATTTCAGAAAACGTGCTTATCTCGGCGAGAAAAAGCGATTTCGGCAATAAAATTTAAAACGCGTGTAAAACATAAACCAAACGATGAAATTGGTTATTTCTTCATGTATAATGATCAACTCGATACTCCCTAGCCCCCAACAGCCTTTTTTTTCATAACACTTTAACCAGAGTGACGGGAGAGCGGCATTTCAGAAAACGTGCTTATCTCGGCGAGAAAAAGCGATTTCGGCAATAAAATTTAAAACGCGTGTAAAACATAAACCAAACGATGAAATTGGTTATTTCTTCATGTATAATGATCAACTCGATACTCCCTAGCCCCCAACAGCCTTTTTTTTCATAACACTTTAACCAGAGTGACGGGAGAGCGGCATTTCAGAAAACGTGCTTATCTCGGCGAGAAAAAGCGATTTCGGCAATAAAATTTAAAACGCGTGTAAAACATAAACCAAACGATGAAATTGGTTATTTCTTCATGTATAATGATCAACTCGATACTCCCTAGCCCCCAACAGCCTTTTTTTTCATAACACTTTAACCAGAGTGACGGGAGAGCGGCATTTCAGAAAACGTGCTTATCTCGGCGAGAAAAAGCGATTTCGGCAATAAAATTTAAAACGCGTGTAAAACATAAACCAAACGATGAAATTGGTTATTTCTTCATGTATAATGATCAACTCGATACTCCCTAGCCCCCAACAGCCTTTTTTTTCATAACACTTTAACCAGAGTGACGGGAGAGCGGCATTTCAGAAAACGTGCTTATCTCGGCGAGAAAAAGCGATTTCGGCAATAAAATTTAAAACGCGTGTAAAACATAAACCAAACGATGAAATTGGTTATTTCTTCATGTATAATGATCAACTCGATACTCCCTAGCCCCCAACAGCCTTTTTTTTCATAACACTTTAACCAGAGTGACGGGAGAGCGGCATTTCAGAAAACGTGCTTATCTCGGCGAGAAAAAGCGATTTCGGCAATAAAATTTAAAACGCGTGTAAAACATAAACCAAACGATGAAATTGGTTATTTCTTCATGTATAATGATCAACTCGATACTCCCTAGCCCCCAACAGCCTTTTTTTTCATAACACTTTAACCAGAGTGACGGGAGAGCGGCATTTCAGAAAACGTGCTTATCTCGGCGAGAAAAAGCGATTTCGGCAATAAAATTTAAAACGCGTGTAAAACATAAACCAAACGATGAAATTGGTTATTTCTTCATGTATAATGATCAACTCGATACTCCCTAGCCCCCAACAGCCTTTTTTTTCATAACACTTTAACCAGAGTGACGGGAGAGCGGCATTTCAGAAAACGTGCTTATCTCGGCGAGAAAAAGCGATTTCGGCAATAAAATTTAAAACGCGTGTAAAACATAAACCAAACGATGAAATTGGTTATTTCTTCATGTATAATGATCAACTCGATACTCCCTAGCCCCCAACAGCCTTTTTTTTCATAACACTTTAACCAGAGTGACGGGAGAGCGGCATTTCAGAAAACGTGCTTATCTCGGCGAGAAAAAGCGATTTCGGCAATAAAATTTAAAACGCGTGTAAAACATAAACCAAACGATGAAATTGGTTATTTCTTCATGTATAATGATCAACTCGATACTCCCTAGCCCCCAACAGCCTTTTTTTTCATAACACTTTAACCAGAGTGACGGGAGAGCGGCATTTCAGAAAACGTGCTTATCTCGGCGAGAAAAAGCGATTTCGGCAATAAAATTTAAAACGCGTGTAAAACATAAACCAAACGATGAAATTGGTTATTTCTTCATGTATAATGATCAACTCGATACTCCCTAGCCCCCAACAGCCTTTTTTTTCATAACACTTTAACCAGAGTGACGGGAGAGCGGCATTTCAGAAAACGTGCTTATCTCGGCGAGAAAAAGCGATTTCGGCAATAAAATTTAAAACGCGTGTAAAACATAAACCAAACGATGAAATTGGTTATTTCTTCATGTATAATGATCAACTCGATACTCCCTAGCCCCCAACAGCCTTTTTTTTCATAACACTTTAACCAGAGTGACGGGAGAGCGGCATTTCAGAAAACGTGCTTATCTCGGCGAGAAAAAGCGATTTCGGCAATAAAATTTAAAACGCGTGTAAAACATAAACCAAACGATGAAATTGGTTATTTCTTCATGTATAATGATCAACTCGATACTCCCTAGCCCCCAACAGCCTTTTTTTTCATAACACTTTAACCAGAGTGACGGGAGAGCGGCATTTCAGAAAACGTGCTTATCTCGGCGAGAAAAAGCGATTTCGGCAATAAAATTTAAAACGCGTGTAAAACATAAACCAAACGATGAAATTGGTTATTTCTTCATGTATAATGATCAACTCGATACTCCCTAGCCCCCAACAGCCTTTTTTTTCATAACACTTTAACCAGAGTGACGGGAGAGCGGCATTTCAGAAAACGTGCTTATCTCGGCGAGAAAAAGCGATTTCGGCAATAAAATTTAAAACGCGTGTAAAACATAAACCAAACGATGAAATTGGTTATTTCTTCATGTATAATGATCAACTCGATACTCCCTAGCCCCCAACAGCCTTTTTTTTCATAACACTTTAACCAGAGTGACGGGAGAGCGGCATTTCAGAAAACGTGCTTATCTCGGCGAGAAAAAGCGATTTCGGCAATAAAATTTAAAACGCGTGTAAAACATAAACCAAACGATGAAATTGGTTATTTCTTCATGTATAATGATCAACTCGATACTCCCTAGCCCCCAACAGCCTTTTTTTTCATAACACTTTAACCAGAGTGACGGGAGAGCGGCATTTCAGAAAACGTGCTTATCTCGGCGAGAAAAAGCGATTTCGGCAATAAAATTTAAAACGCGTGTAAAACATAAACCAAACGATGAAATTGGTTATTTCTTCATGTATAATGATCAACTCGATACTCCCTAGCCCCCAACAGCCTTTTTTTTCATAACACTTTAACCAGAGTGACGGGAGAGCGGCATTTCAGAAAACGTGCTTATCTCGGCGAGAAAAAGCGATTTCGGCAATAAAATTTAAAACGCGTGTAAAACATAAACCAAACGATGAAATTGGTTATTTCTTCATGTATAATGATCAACTCGATACTCCCTAGCCCCCAACAGCCTTTTTTTTCATAACACTTTAACCAGAGTGACGGGAGAGCGGCATTTCAGAAAACGTGCTTATCTCGGCGAGAAAAAGCGATTTCGGCAATAAAATTTAAAACGCGTGTAAAACATAAACCAAACGATGAAATTGGTTATTTCTTCATGTATAATGATCAACTCGATACTCCCTAGCCCCCAACAGCCTTTTTTTTCATAACACTTTAACCAGAGTGACGGGAGAGCGGCATTTCAGAAAACGTGCTTATCTCGGCGAGAAAAAGCGATTTCGGCAATAAAATTTAAAACGCGTGTAAAACATAAACCAAACGATGAAATTGGTTATTTCTTCATGTATAATGATCAACTCGATACTCCCTAGCCCCCAACAGCCTTTTTTTTCATAACACTTTAACCAGAGTGACGGGAGAGCGGCATTTCAGAAAACGTGCTTATCTCGGCGAGAAAAAGCGATTTCGGCAATAAAATTTAAAACGCGTGTAAAACATAAACCAAACGATGAAATTGGTTATTTCTTCATGTATAATGATCAACTCGATACTCCCTAGCCCCCAACAGCCTTTTTTTTCATAACACTTTAACCAGAGTGACGGGAGAGCGGCATTTCAGAAAACGTGCTTATCTCGGCGAGAAAAAGCGATTTCGGCAATAAAATTTAAAACGCGTGTAAAACATAAACCAAACGATGAAATTGGTTATTTCTTCATGTATAATGATCAACTCGATACTCCCTAGCCCCCAACAGCCTTTTTTTTCATAACACTTTAACCAGAGTGACGGGAGAGCGGCATTTCAGAAAACGTGCTTATCTCGGCGAGAAAAAGCGATTTCGGCAATAAAATTTAAAACGCGTGTAAAACATAAACCAAACGATGAAATTGGTTATTTCTTCATGTATAATGATCAACTCGATACTCCCTAGCCCCCAACAGCCTTTTTTTTCATAACACTTTAACCAGAGTGACGGGAGAGCGGCATTTCAGAAAACGTGCTTATCTCGGCGAGAAAAAGCGATTTCGGCAATAAAATTTAAAACGCGTGTAAAACATAAACCAAACGATGAAATTGGTTATTTCTTCATGTATAATGATCAACTCGATACTCCCTAGCCCCCAACAGCCTTTTTTTTCATAACACTTTAACCAGAGTGACGGGAGAGCGGCATTTCAGAAAACGTGCTTATCTCGGCGAGAAAAAGCGATTTCGGCAATAAAATTTAAAACGCGTGTAAAACATAAACCAAACGATGAAATTGGTTATTTCTTCATGTATAATGATCAACTCGATACTCCCTAGCCCCCAACAGCCTTTTTTTTCATAACACTTTAACCAGAGTGACGGGAGAGCGGCATTTCAGAAAACGTGCTTATCTCGGCGAGAAAAAGCGATTTCGGCAATAAAATTTAAAACGCGTGTAAAACATAAACCAAACGATGAAATTGGTTATTTCTTCATGTATAATGATCAACTCGATACTCCCTAGCCCCCAACAGCCTTTTTTTTATACTAACACTTTAACCAGAGTGACGGGAGAGCGGCATTTCAGAAAACGTGCTTATCTCGGCGAGAAAAAGCGATTTCGGCAATAAAATTTAAAACGCGTGTAAAACATAAACCAAACGATGAAATTGGTTATTTCTTCATGTATAATGATCAACTCGATACTCCCTAGCCCCCAACAGCCTTTTTTTTCATAACACTTTAACCAGAGTGACGGGAGAGCGGCATTTCAGAAAACGTGCTTATCTCGGCGAGAAAAAGCGATTTCGGCAATAAAATTTAAAACGCGTGTAAAACATAAACCAAACGATGAAATTGGTTATTTCTTCATGTATAATGATCAACTCGATACTCCCTAGCCCCCAACAGCCTTTTTTTTCATAACACTTTAACCAGAGTGACGGGAGAGCGGCATTTCAGAAAACGTGCTTATCTCGGCGAGAAAAAGCGATTTCGGCAATAAAATTTAAAACGCGTGTAAAACATAAACCAAACGATGAAATTGGTTATTTCTTCATGTATAATGATCAACTCGATACTCCCTAGCCCCCAACAGCCTTTTTTTTCATAACACTTTAACCAGAGTGACGGGAGAGCGGCATTTCAGAAAACGTGCTTATCTCGGCGAGAAAAAGCGATTTCGGCAATAAAATTTAAAACGCGTGTAAAACATAAACCAAACGATGAAATTGGTTATTTCTTCATGTATAATGATCAACTCGATACTCCCTAGCCCCCAACAGCCTTTTTTTTCATAACACTTTAACCAGAGTGACGGGAGAGCGGCATTTCAGAAAACGTGCTTATCTCGGCGAGAAAAAGCGATTTCGGCAATAAAATTTAAAACGCGTGTAAAACATAAACCAAACGATGAAATTGGTTATTTCTTCATGTATAATGATCAACTCGATACTCCCTAGCCCCCAACAGCCTTTTTTTTCATAACACTTTAACCAGAGTGACGGGAGAGCGGCATTTCAGAAAACGTGCTTATCTCGGCGAGAAAAAGCGATTTCGGCAATAAAATTTAAAACGCGTGTAAAACATAAACCAAACGATGAAATTGGTTATTTCTTCATGTATAATGATCAACTCGATACTCCCTAGCCCCCAACAGCCTTTTTTTTCATAACACTTTAACCAGAGTGACGGGAGAGCGGCATTTCAGAAAACGTGCTTATCTCGGCGAGAAAAAGCGATTTCGGCAATAAAATTTAAAACGCGTGTAAAACATAAACCAAACGATGAAATTGGTTATTTCTTCATGTATAATGATCAACTCGATACTCCCTAGCCCCCAACAGCCTTTTTTTTCATAACACTTTAACCAGAGTGACGGGAGAGCGGCATTTCAGAAAACGTGCTTATCTCGGCGAGAAAAAGCGATTTCGGCAATAAAATTTAAAACGCGTGTAAAACATAAACCAAACGATGAAATTGGTTATTTCTTCATGTATAATGATCAACTCGATACTCCCTAGCCCCCAACAGCCTTTTTTTTCATAACACTTTAACCAGAGTGACGGGAGAGCGGCATTTCAGAAAACGTGCTTATCTCGGCGAGAAAAAGCGATTTCGGCAATAAAATTTAAAACGCGTGTAAAACATAAACCAAACGATGAAATTGGTTATTTCTTCATGTATAATGATCAACTCGATACTCCCTAGCCCCCAACAGCCTTTTTTTTCATAACACTTTAACCAGAGTGACGGGAGA
This sequence comes from Syngnathus leptorhynchus, assembly GCF_054491065.1. Lineage (NCBI taxonomy): Eukaryota > Metazoa > Chordata > Actinopteri > Syngnathiformes > Syngnathidae > Syngnathus > Syngnathus leptorhynchus. The sequence goes on along the minus strand of NW_028232746.1, from coordinate 2,278 downwards.
GCGGCATTTCAGAAAACGTGCTTATCTCGGCGAGAAAAAGCGATTTCGGCAATAAAATTTAAAACGCGTGTAAAACATAAACCAAACGATGAAATTGGTTATTTCTTCATGTATAATGATCAACTCGATACTCCCTAGCCCCCAACAGCCTTTTTTTTCATAACACTTTAACCAGAGTGACGGGAGAGCGGCATTTCAGAAAACGTGCTTATCTCGGCGAGAAAAAGCGATTTCGGCAATAAAATTTAAAACGCGTGTAAAACATAAACCAAACGATGAAATTGGTTATTTCTTCATGTATAATGATCAACTCGATACTCCCTAGCCCCCAACAGCCTTTTTTTTCATAACACTTTAACCAGAGTGACGGGAGAGCGGCATTTCAGAAAACGTGCTTATCTCGGCGAGAAAAAGCGATTTCGGCAATAAAATTTAAAACGCGTGTAAAACATAAACCAAACGATGAAATTGGTTATTTCTTCATGTATAATGATCAACTCGATACTCCCTAGCCCCCAACAGCCTTTTTTTTCATAACACTTTAACCAGAGTGACGGGAGAGCGGCATTTCAGAAAACGTGCTTATCTCGGCGAGAAAAAGCGATTTCGGCAATAAAATTTAAAACGCGTGTAAAACATAAACCAAACGATGAAATTGGTTATTTCTTCATGTATAATGATCAACTCGATACTCCCTAGCCCCCAACAGCCTTTTTTTTCATAACACTTTAACCAGAGTGACGGGAGAGCGGCATTTCAGAAAACGTGCTTATCTCGGCGAGAAAAAGCGATTTCGGCAATAAAATTTAAAACGCGTGTAAAACATAAACCAAACGATGAAATTGGTTATTTCTTCATGTATAATGATCAACTCGATACTCCCTAGCCCCCAACAGCCTTTTTTTTCATAACACTTTAACCAGAGTGACGGGAGAGCGGCATTTCAGAAAACGTGCTTATCTCGGCGAGAAAAAGCGATTTCGGCAATAAAATTTAAAACGCGTGTAAAACATAAACCAAACGATGAAATTGGTTATTTCTTCATGTATAATGATCAACTCGATACTCCCTAGCCCCCAACAGCCTTTTTTTTCATAACACTTTAACCAGAGTGACGGGAGAGCGGCATTTCAGAAAACGTGCTTATCTCGGCGAGAAAAAGCGATTTCGGCAATAAAATTTAAAACGCGTGTAAAACATAAACCAAACGATGAAATTGGTTATTTCTTCATGTATAATGATCAACTCGATACTCCCTAGCCCCCAACAGCCTTTTTTTTCATAACACTTTAACCAGAGTGACGGGAGAGCGGCATTTCAGAAAACGTGCTTATCTCGGCGAGAAAAAGCGATTTCGGCAATAAAATTTAAAACGCGTGTAAAACATAAACCAAACGATGAAATTGGTTATTTCTTCATGTATAATGATCAACTCGATACTCCCTAGCCCCCAACAGCCTTTTTTTTCATAACACTTTAACCAGAGTGACGGGAGAGCGGCATTTCAGAAAACGTGCTTATCTCGGCGAGAAAAAGCGATTTCGGCAATAAAATTTAAAACGCGTGTAAAACATAAACCAAACGATGAAATTGGTTATTTCTTCATGTATAATGATCAACTCGATACTCCCTAGCCCCCAACAGCCTTTTTTTTCATAACACTTTAACCAGAGTGACGGGAGAGCGGCATTTCAGAAAACGTGCTTATCTCGGCGAGAAAAAGCGATTTCGGCAATAAAATTTAAAACGCGTGTAAAACATAAACCAAACGATGAAATTGGTTATTTCTTCATGTATAATGATCAACTCGATACTCCCTAGCCCCCAACAGCCTTTTTTTTCATAACACTTTAACCAGAGTGACGGGAGAGCGGCATTTCAGAAAACGTGCTTATCTCGGCGAGAAAAAGCGATTTCGGCAATAAAATTTAAAACGCGTGTAAAACATAAACCAAACGATGAAATTGGTTATTTCTTCATGTATAATGATCAACTCGATACTCCCTAGCCCCCAACAGCCTTTTTTTTCATAACACTTTAACCAGAGTGACGGGAGAGCGGCATTTCAGAAAACGTGCTTATCTCGGCGAGAAAAAGCGATTTCGGCAATAAAATTTAAAACGCGTGTAAAACATAAACCAAACGATGAAATTGGTTATTTCTTCATGTATAATGATCAACTCGATACTCCCTAGCCCCCAACAGCCTTTTTTTTCATAACACTTTAACCAGAGTGACGGGAGAGCGGCATTTCAGAAAACGTGCTTATCTCGGCGAG
>NW_028232745.1:0-13939 GCF_054491065.1 Syngnathus leptorhynchus | reverse complement strand
TGCGAAGCATTTTCGATGGTCAAATCATTAAGTTTCTGTAAAACATGCTCGGCTAAACATCATCTACGCAATCTACATAGATCAATTTTAGTGTGTGAGTGAAAAACCTGCGGCAAGATGTTATAATGCAGGAAAAGTCTCACACGGTCCCTCTGCCTTAGGCGACCATAATGTTATCAATAACAACAAGACAAAAACTGCTCGTGTTTGTTCAGCCGTCATAGTCATCACATTTGACATGTCTGATATGTTGTATTTGCACTTGTGCTATGGTAGAAGACAAAAGTCTTGATACAGCAGACTTCAAACACGGGATAACACAAGTTGTAAATAAGCACATCAACACAAGCACAAAAAGCACAGGAGCCACAAATTTCAACAGCAGTTGCCACCAGTTGCCAGAGAATAGCCACGAAAGGAAATCCCATTGGTGTGGGACTTTGTCTTTTGACATGGCCTGCTGTAAGTTCTTCAGTGAATTCATGGCGTCGTTGATGTGCGTGTCATTTTCTCCTGGTATGTATGTGCAACAGGAGGTCCCAATAATGTGGCACACACCACCTTGCGCTGCAGTCATCAAGTCCAGAACCATCCTGTTTTGTAAGACCATTAGCCTAATAGCCTCAATCTCTCTGTTTTGACCATCATTGACCTGCAGCGAGAGATTCACAAACGATTGGAAACGATAGTTCAGTGTCTCGATGTAGAGTGCTTGTTTTCCAACTCCGATCCAAGGAAAAAGCGCATGAACAACTTTGTCTCCGACGGACCATATTTTATGATCATCTGGCACGTTCGCACCCCAGACAGGGTCATGAGGGTCAAAGGTTGCAACAGCCCTGCGTCGACGTCCAGAAGAGTTGTGTGCTGTCGTCAGCTGATGGTGTTGTATCCTGTAAGTGTGGTCTGTCACCCACACTGGAGCACACACTCCTGTCCAGTTGGCGGGCAGCATCGGATAAACCTTGTGACCACAAAGCCACCAGCCATTCTGTATGAAGTAGGTCCCGTTAGATGGCGCAGCCATATCGGTGGGAGATCCCTCACCACTTGAAATGGCTCTCTTATCCTGACACTCAGCGGTGATGTCCAAAGCTCCCATCCAGTTTCCTCCTGGAGAGCAGTCGTCGTTGATGCATTTGTGGGTCTCGTTTCCTTGGATGTAACATGTGTAGTTCACTCCAGCTGGTCTCTCTGTGTAGGCCACTTGCGGCAATGTTCGTCCTTTAACAGTCACATTGAGATTTGTCCAGAAAAGCTGATCACAGGTACCGTCTGCAAGTCCAGGGCGGAAAGGGTCGGCATCACTGACTGTGACAGCACGGTGTTGATATCCAATTCCTCCTATGGATGCCATACATTTTGCTTCAGTGACATTCATTGCTCTCGCCTCCAAGTGAACTTGCGTGGAGGAAGGAGGGAGTTTGGAACACACATAGCATCCCTCCTGTGTGTGAGCTCTCACACTGAACTTCACATATCGGTACCAAGCGTTGGTTTCGTATGGGTTTCTGGGGTCCCATGACCAGTCCTCGAAATTCTCATCATGTGACCATCTTCTTCCACGAATGACACTGTCCATTGGTCCATTCAGATGAGCCCACAAACCATAGCACACTCCAACCACAGCGCAGCATAGAATCCACCTGGCATATGGAATTCCGTTGCTACTAGGATGGCAGAGACACCGGGACATCTCCTCGCCTAGCGGAGTGGGGATCGCTGAATTCTTCACCGACGTTGAGACGTTCCACCCTAAACGATGAAACTCCTTTGAAGTCGGCCTTCCCCACCACTCCAAATGAGGGGTCCAGCACTCTCTGCAACTTGCAGTGGCTGAGGTGAATCCAGCTGGGCCGTTCAGCAATCTTTACTGCAGTGGGGGTAGTCAGCAAGACTTGGAATGGTCCCTCCCACCGCGGGCTGGCCCAGTTCTTTCTTTTGATGACCTTGATGTAGACCCAGTCTCCTGGCTTAATGAGGTTATCAACCTGTGGGGAGAGAAGACCAGGCGGCAGTAAATTTGCATTTAACACATCTTTCATTTTGAGTGTTCTGATCATGTAATCTGCCAAGGTCTGTTCTTCATCTGCTTTTTGCAAATCTGCAGGGAACACAGGTAGTCTATATGGTCTCCCATGTATAATTTCAAAAGGCGTTAGTCCTTCTGAATTGGGGGTGATTCTCATATAGAGTTTCACCAAGTCTAGGCACTCTGGCCAGGCTCTGCCTGTTGATTCCATGCATTTTTTCAACCTGCTTTTGATAGTAGCGTTTGCTCGTTCAACCAGGCCTGCACTGGATGGGTGCCAAGCACAGTGGTTTTTTAACGTTATCCCAAGGTGTACAGCCATGTTTTGTACAACTTGGTTCACAAAGTGTGGACCATTGTCACTGTAAATGATCTGTGGGATGCCATGAACCGGTATGACGGTTTTGCAAATGGCTTTTGCCACTGTTAAGGCATCTGCTCGTTTAGATGGAACTATTTCAACCCATTTGGAAAATGCATCAATCATCACTAGGCAGTATTTGTGAGGTCCACTTTGTGTGAGTTCAATAAAATCCATGTGCATGATTTGGAATGGGTAAGACGGTTTTGGAAAGGAGCCTCTCTTAGGTCTCATGTTTCCTTGTGGATTATGTTTCACACAAACAGGACATGCTTTACAAAAATTTTTTAAGTAAGCATCTAAACCAAAGGTAGTGAATTGTTGATGTATGATGGACCTCATCCCTCCTGTCGACACATGGCAAGGCCCATGTGTCGCAATTGCTGCTGCCTTAAAAAGTGATTTTGGTAAAACAGGTTTGTCATTGATGCGGTGGATATTATCTGTATCCACAACTGCACCTTTTGTCGCCCACATTCGTTTTTCCACCATTGGAGCATTGCCCTGCATGTCTGTCAGTATAGTTTTATCTATGAGTTGGGTGTCCTCTGAATCTATTAAAAAAATTTCATGGCCATGTTTCCCTGCTGCTGCTTCCTTAGCGATTTTGTCTGCAAATCTGTTTCCATTTGAGACTTCATCTGTGCCTGTGGTGTGAGCAGCACATTTACACACAGCAAGTTTAGCAGGTAAACGGATGGCCTGCAACAAGTCTTTCAACAAGGAGGCATGGGTAACCGGCTTACCGGTTGATGTTGTCATCCCCCTGCGCTCCCATTGTTTTGCAAAATAGAACAGAGTAGAAAACGCATACTGACTGTCTGTGTATACAGTGACTTCCTTATCTCTTGCTAATTGACAAGCTCTTGTCAGTGCAATCAGCTCAGCAGCTTGCGCTGACCGATTGCATGGAAGCTTCTCTGCTTCAATAATCCGGTTTGGCAACTTCACAATTGCATAACCACTTTGATTGTTCCCTTTAGGATCCTTTGAACATGATCCATCCACAAACCACTTTTCCCCTTTATCAAGTGGAGTGTCACTTAAATCTTGTCTAGGTAGCTGTAGATGTTCTGTAGCATCTAAACAATTATGTGGGGTTCCATCCTCTGGCAACGGGATCAATGTTGCTGGATTTAGGACTGTGCACCTTTTTATCATAATATGCGGTTGTGACAGAAGTGTAGCAGTGTAGGATAGGTGTCTGGCGGGTGACAAAAAGTTCATTTTGCTTTGCAGTAGCAACACATCTACAGCATGTGGAACCAACAAGTCCATTTTGTGGAAAAGGACCACATCTGCGGATAGTGTCACTGCAAGCGCTGCTGCGCATACTGCTTGGACACAGTCTGGTAACGATTGAGCCACTGGATCCAATTTTTTGAATAAAATGCAATTGGTCTTAGTTTACTGCCATGACTCTGCAGCAACACTGAGGTCATAAAACCATTCCTGCAGTCTACCGTTTGCACAAACGTTTTATTGTAGTCTGGTAAGATAAGGGTTGTAGTTTCCATCAAAGCCTGTTTCAGTACTACAAAAGCATCCTCCGCTACTGGTGTCCATATTATTTTTTCTGTCATTGCCATGGGGACTCCATGCACAATATTCAGCAATGGTTGCGTCTTTTCTGCATAATGTGGGATCCATGCTCTGCAGTAATTGCAGAGCCCCAAAAATGACATCATTTGTTTTTTTGTCTCAGGTTTTGGTGCATCTGCAAGGATTTGTTTTCTGGTTTTTTGTATCTGTCTTCCAGCAGCTGACAACGTGTGACCTAAATAGTTCACCTCCTGTTTGACCCATTGTAGTTTATTTTTGCTTACTTTATTCCCTGCTTTACAGAGATAGTGTAACAAAGCTAAGGAGTCTTCCTTGCAAGCAGCTTCAGTTTCAGAGGCTATCAAGAGATCATCTACATAGACTAGAAGTTGGCTTTTGTTTGAAATTTGAAAATCAGCCAAACATGCCATGATAGCTTGAGTGAAAATAGTTGGACTATCAGCAAATCCCTGCGGCAATCTGGTGTACGTATAACTTTGTCCTTTAAAGGTAAACGCAAACCAAAACTGTGAGTCTGGGTGGATTGGCACTGAGAAAAATGCATTGCTAAGATCAATCACTGTGAAAAACTTCTGGTTAGGTTTCAAAGTGTTCAGAAGTGTGTGCGGGTCAGGCACATTAGGTGCTCTTGTTTGTATTGCCTCATTTACTGCTCGTAAATCTTGTATCATTCGCCAATCAATCTTGTTGGCCTTTCGGACTGAAAAAATAGGAGTGTTGCAAGGAGAATCTGAGCACTTCCTAATAATCCCTCCTGACAAAAGATCATTTATGACAGGGGCAATCCCATTCATTGCCTCCTGTTTTAAAGGATATTGCTTAACTCTTGGACGCCACTCTGATCTTGGTTTGATCTGTACTGGGGGAATGGACTTTAAAAGTCCTACATCAGATGGGCCCTTTGTCCATAGCTCTTCAGGAAGCTCAGCCAATTCCCTCTCCTCCATCTCAGTCAAACAAACATTAACTAGTCAGGGAAGCGCATAAGCGCATGCCCTTCCATGAGCCACTTCACACACTGTTTGCTTCCACATGTCACAACTGGTACTGTAGCTCCACCCATCACCTTTGTCCTCATAATCAGTGATAGATTCGGCAAGTTTAATTCGGCAACCCACATCTGCCCATGTTATACTGTGAGGTTTAAACAATGAAATGTGGGGTACAGCCGACAACTTGTATTTGTCTTTTTTAGGAGCGGGCAGGAGCACAGCAGCAGCTGCAAATGACCTGCGATCAGTGTACAGAGCAGTGATTGTTAAGGTTACTTCTGTGTCACTGAGAAAACTTTCAATATATTCATCTTGTGGATCAGTGAGAATATTCATGGTGACATGTAATTGATTACAAGACATTTCTGATTCAGGTCGTGACAATTGCTTTCGGGCTTCACTCAGTAAACTGTTTGGTAGCTTGGGATTCTGTTCAACAGAGATGTCATACGAACAGCAAATTTGTTCACCTGCTTGTGCAGCGTATAAATCAACATCTCTCACTCTACATGCTCGCATGCCACCCTTTACTGGAATTATTGCAATTCCCAATCTAGTCATCAGATCTCGACCCAGCAGGTTTATGGGGCATTTTGGGGATAGGACAATCGAGACTGAAGCCATGTTTCCAGTTTCATCATCCCTTACTTCAACTGGGTTGGAGATACTCTCCTTGTGTACCTGCCCATCAGCAGATTTCACCCAAATAGTATTTTGGGAGGCCTTTAGATTAGGGACTTTAGTTTTTATTACGGTTTTACAAGCCCCGGTATCACACAAAAACTCCACATCACTTCCTTCAACGTTTAAGGTAACATGTGGTTTTTCTTTTAATGTACTCAAAATGTCCCATGCTGTATGGACATCTACTATTTCTTCCTCTGTAGGATCACAAGAGGTCAAAGGGGAGGAATCTAGTCATGCTGAGAATTTGGCTTTACCTCTGCCCCTTCCTCCACCCTTTGATTGGTCTTGTTTTGCATAACGACACTCTCTTGCAAAGTGTCCTCGTTTCCCACAGTTCCAACAGTTTTCAGAATCTGATGGGGGTTTTGAATTGTATGGTGGCCTACGACCCTGTTGACCTCTTCCTCTGCCCCGTTGGGAGCCTCGGAAGAAGACTGTTTTATCTTCATCTAGGTCCTCATCATCATCGTCGAGATGAAATACATCAGAACTTTTGCCTTTTTTGATCACTTTTTCAGCATGTCTGGCCCACTGCATGGTTGTTGTAACGCTAGCAGTGTCCACTTCCACCAAGTGTTTCCTCACCCAATTGCCAATTTCAGGACGGAAACCAGTGAGGAGTGCATTTTTAAACTGTTGCTGATAAGCACTCTCAGCTGCATCATTAAATGGGATGCCACTATGCACCCTAAATTATTTTTCAAATCTCAAGTGAAAATCATCAGTATCTTCCCCAGGCTTCTGTTTTATTCCTGCTAAATGACCATAATTCGCTCGTCTTTGAAATATATTTCGCACTCTTTGCACAAGATCATTCCATTGTGCTATATACTCCCCTCTCAACTGATTTCCCTCAACAGGATAGGGGAAAGGTCCTTGGTTATTTCTACCTGTATAATTTCCTCTAACCTTGGCCCAGTCTTTTCCCAAAGAAGACATTGCAGCTTCTCCTGCCTCATGCCCATTCAGTCTATAGGAATGTATGATTCCAGCCATGTCTTCTGCCCATTTATCTGGGTCTTCTGCAACAGGGGTAACCCCTTCAACTGCTTTTCTTGCCTCTTCCAAAGTCCATGGCAGAAAAACACATGTATGTAGAGGGTAGCCTTCCCCTACAATAGGGTTTGGCACCTGTATCATTGGGCACACATCAACATTGTCTAAAGTTTGAGAAAATCTAGCAGCATTGGTCATAGTTCTTGTTTGCACAGGACTTCTAATTACGTGACCCTGACCTTTTTTGCTATTGTATGGGGGAGGGTGCAGGTCTGTTAAACTTGGATACAAGTTTTGCACAGGAGCGGAAAGCTCTTCTTGCTCCTCTGCTTGAGCTGCGGCTGAGACAGCGCGCCTGGGCACTGTAGCCTCATTGTCTTCCGGCCTGACAAACATACTTGCGGCCTCATCACTTTTCACCTTTATATTTTTTGTCTTTTGAATTTGTTCTCTTCTCTCTTGTGAAGCTTTCAACCACACTCTAGCACATTGCAATTATCCCTCTTTTCTTTCCTTTCTCAGTCCTTTTGTCTTCCTAGCCACACTCTCCTCCAAAGCATCAACCACTATTTTCCACACTTCAACTTTCAACTTCCCTTCTACTCCATACTTTTTCTTCCACTTTGGCATGTATTGCATACAATTAAGAAATCTACTCGCCATGTACTTCTCATCTCCTTCAAGAGCTAGAGATTTACCGTTTTTATTTCCCATCTTAACTTGGTTTTTCAGGATTTATATAAAATAAAAATTATTTCTTTGAGGATCCTCAATGCAGGTTTAAATTGACCGTTCAACAACAATTGCCTCTTAGTCAAATTATCCTACCAGTCACACACTCAATCACACAACTTAGCGCTTTTTAACTTTTAGGCCTATCCCGGATGGGTGCAAAAACCCTTCCAAACAGCTGGGAAAAAAAACGGACAAAAAAGAATCTACGCCCTTCTCCAATTAAGAAAAATAACCTCTGTCTCTTTTAACCCGTTCCCTCCACTGGGTCTTGGACCCAAGCTGTTCTATGGCTAGGAAACACGTACAAAGAAAAATCTACACCCTTCTTTGAATCACAAAAAAGAAGCTCTGTGTTCCTTAGCACGTTCCTTCCACTGGGACTCCAACCCAAGCCAGATCCTGTAGCTTGGAAGAACAGACAAAGAAGAATCTACGCACCTCTTCAATGAATGAAAAGGAAGCTCTGTTTTCCCTAGTCTGTTCCTTCCACTGGGACTTAAACCCGAGCCAGATCAGCTTGGAAGAACAGACAAAGAAGAATCTACGCACCTCTTCAATGAATGAAAAGGAAGCTCTGTTTTCCTTAGTCTGTTCCTTCCACTGGGACTTAAACCCAAGCTATATACCGTGCACTTCACACAATTTTAGGGCTTTAACTTACTTGTCCCCTGGTTCGTTGCACTGCCGGATCCCGTCAATCCGCCGCTGTCAGACGAAGGCAGACCTAAGATGCTGGCCCAGCGAAGAATTCACTCCCCAGGACTTTCTTAACCAGGTCAACCTAATAGACGCTGGCCCGTCGACGGAAAGCAGCACGTCGTCCTCAGTCGGTCAGCAACGGGTATGTGGGATCCGGGTCACGGCACCAAAATGTTAGGGATGTTCTAACTCTAACTTATTTTGCAAGAACCACACAGAGAGACAGTATGCTCTTTGAACACTTGCAAGTGGAGAATTTGTACGTTACTGTAGATACAGCAATGTCCGAACAAAGTCTGCCGTTGAAGTCATGCAAGAGAGTCTTTATTGAGAGAAGAAGGGTGGGGGTGAGAGTCAGCCAAGGTGGGGGTGACATTTGACATGTGTAGTGGGCACCTCAGCAAATGATTAACCACTTGGGAGGGTCCCAGTTTATCGCTCCACGAGGCCGTGGACATAAATTCTAGTGGAGCAAAACAAGGACGCCTCCACACCACCTGGAGAGCTTCAACAACTGAATGGTTCAACTGTTCAGAATCACGGGAAGGTAAAAGGTTCAAACAAAGTTCATCATTCTAGTCTACATCCCAACATAATCATACGATCAAGATAGTTTATAAACCCTAACACTTACCATGTTAGAGAACAAACAAACAAAAACATGGTAAATGTTTTTGTTTGTTTGTTCTTTTGATACTCCATGTACTTGCTTACGTCATCATATTCTTAGTTAAAACATGTTTCGAACCATATCTTTTCTTTGTTCGGCAAAATATTTCCCTCTGTCCAGAACGTTCAGTAGTAATAAAAAAAACTGGCGTCTAGCATTAGTCAAAACGTAGGATTTAATCAAGTACTGAACATTTTTAGTTGACTTTGGCAGTGTCGTGATTTAGAAAATCATCAGGCATGCATTAAACACTTCTTTAAGGGTCATTAAGCTATTCAGGCAATATATAAAAAAACATTTCAAAGTGCTCAGAAATACATATCATACAGTTATAAAAACCTTTGTCATTACCACCTAACATAAATGTCTAGTTATGTCTTCTTTATTGATTTGGTGTGTAGGTATAATAATATGCTTAAAATATTTATTTTATTGATTTAATATATGAATATACTTGTCTGCTTATGTACTTTATTCAATGAGGTTTGAGCATATCTGATTTTGTAGCCAGACAGGACTTTTTGTATTTCGACCCCATTCCTTCAAGGAGAAGCTCTTTTCTGGCCCACATCATTCATTTATTCATTCATCTTCCAAACTGCTTATCCTCATGAGGGTGGCCAGCCATTAAAGGCATACACACTAGTAAAACTTTTTCAACAATGTTTTGGGGTTTCCACATGTAAAAATCAATGTTTAGTTTTCCTCACAAAGCATCATTAGATCCATTATTACTTTTCATTGTTTTATAGTGCACATTGATGACCAAGATGAGCTTAAAAAACACATTATGCCTTTTTTCTCAGCTCTCAGGGAGTTCTGTGGGGGGTGCTTCAGGAGTATGGGGTACCGAACCCACTGATAGGGGCTGTATCATCGATGGCAGAGTTTGGTCAGCAGTAAGTCGGATTCATTTCCAGTGAGGGTTGGATTCCACCAAGGCTGTGCTTTGTCACCGATTCTGTTAGTAATTATTATGGACGGAATTTCTAGGCACAGCCAAGGTGTTGGGTGACCTCAGCATCGCATCTTTACTTTTTGCAGATGATGTGGTGCTGTTGGCTTCTTGAGGTCGTGATCTCCAGTTAGCACTAGAGCAGTTCGCAGCCGAGTGTGAAGTGGTCGAGTTGAAAATCATCAACTTCAAATCTGAGACCATGGTCCTCAGTTGGAAAAGGGTGGAATGCACTCTCCGGGTCAAGGATGAGATCCTGCCTCAAACGAAGGAGTTCAAGTATCTTGGGGTCTTTGTCATGGATGGAATTGAGCAGGGCGACCAAATGCAGCTTGGATGAGGGTTTATTGAAGAACAAAGACAAACTATAGGTGCTCGACTAGGGATGTGAGTAACTGAACAGAAAATCTAGAACAGAACAGAACAGACTGGAGACTAGAAACAAGGAGACAAGAGACGAGAACAATCCAACAGGGAGTGACACGCAGACAGGACTTAAATGCAAGACAGGTAACGAGAGGCAGGTGACGGCAATTACATAGATTGTGAGCAGACACAGGAGGGGAGGGGCGAGCACACAGACACACGAACCGACACTATGATATTAAAACAAGGAAATGAACTGTGACAGACCGTGACAGTATCCCCCCCCCCCCCCTCAAGGGACGGCTCCTGACGTCCCAAAAAGAAAAAATCCAAAACCGTCCAACAAGGGGCGACTGGGTGACGCCCGCTGGATCCGCGCCGCCGGAACTGGTGACGACCGCAGCATCCGCGCCGTCGGAACTGGGTCGGGGGGCGGTCGTGTGTCTTGCGCCGTTGAAAGCAGACTGGGTGACGGCCGCTGGAGTCGCGCCGCCGGAACTGGTGGTGGCCGCAGCATCCGTGCCATCGAAACTGGGTAAGGGTGGCGGCCGCACGTCACACGCCGCCGAAGGCCGACTGGGTGACGAGCGCTGGATCCACGCCGCCGGAACTGGTGGCCGCCGCAGCATCCGCGCCGCCGTAACTGGTGGTGGCCGCAGCATCCGCGCTATCGGAACTGGGTCGGGGGGCGGCCGTGCGCCTTGTGCCACTGGAGCCCAGCTCCGCGGTGACCATGCAGCAGTTGCGGGAGCCGGCAACAGTTGGTCCAAGCGCTGGTCGCTGAATTGGTCGGATTGTTCTGTCATAGATGGAATGAAGCGGGGCGTTCTGCATCGAGGCAAGATGGAAACTAGATCTTATGAATCAGGAAAAACTGAAAGCAGCTTTCATTCATCTGCCTCATCAACCAATGCTTTACAGCAGCTGCTAAGGTGTGTGCTGAATATGCTGAGCAAGCCAAAGCTAAGATAGAAAAAGTTAAAAAATAAAATGAAATTAAAACCCTAGCTATTTGCCGTGAAGCAGCAGAAGCTGAAGCCGTAGAAGCAGTCTGGGAGTCAGCAGTTACAGAGAGCGACAACTATATCATGCTCGACGCAACAAATTCTACAAAACAAAGCAAAGTTGAACGAACAAACGAATACATCCAACCTCACTTCCATTCCACTAATTCTGTCCAACAAACAACCATGAAGGCTCGTCCGCCATCAACTCAACAAACTACCTATGCCACTCTCAGTTATAGCCCAAACGATCCCTTTGTTTCACACCAACAGTTGCCTGTTTTTCCATTCAACAGCACAAACAATGTGGAATTTACAGAATAATACTAAGACGATATACCACCAGTAGCCAAATACTCAGTCAGCCATAATACATTTACCAGAGAACGGCCCCAAGTTATTACCGAGACTCTCACCTCACAGCTCAGTGACTTGAATATAGAGGCTCCATCGTTTAACCCCCAGCCGACAATTACTCAAACTATGTCTGCAACTGAACACTTAGCACAATGTTTAGCTCGGCGTGAACTAGTGAATACAAGTTTGTATGAGTTTGATGATAAACCTGAAAATTATCGTGCTTGGCTGTCGTCATACAAAAATGCCACTCAAGGACTTGGATTTAAAGCTACTGAGGAATTGGACTTGATGATGTGATGGCTTGGAAAAGAATCTAGCAACCACATGAAACGTCTCCCTGCAGTGCACATAGCAAGACCACAAATAGCACTCGTGAAAGCCTGGGAACCTCTTCGGGAGTGTTATGTAGCCCCAGAGGTGATTGAAAATGCCCTCTTTACCTGACTGGATGCATTTCCTAGAGTCTCAGCCAAGGAAAATCTGAAGCTACGAGAGCTGGCTGATCTGCTTATGGAAGTGGAGTGTGCTAAAGAAAATGACTACTTACCAGGGCTGTCCTACCTGAACACAACACGCGGAGATTGTTGTTGACATCCGGAAGGGTCACACCCAACACCTGCCACTGACCATCGATGGTGCTGTGGTGGAGAGAGTGAGCAGCACCAGATACCTGGGGGTGCACATCAGTGAAAACCTCTCCTGGAACACCAAAACTGCATCACTGGCAAAGAAAGTTCAGGACCGCCTGTACTTCCTGCGGAAACTCAGGCCAGCAGGTTCTCCACCAGCCATCATGACCACATTCCACCGTGGCACCATTGAGAGTGTCTTCTCCAGTTGTATCGTGATGTGCGGTGGTAGCTAGACTGAATACAACATGAAGGCCCTGCAGCGAATAGTGAACACAGCTGGTAGGATTATATGGTGCTTCACTCCCCTCCCTGAAGGACATTTACACCTCCCATCTCACCTGCAAGGCGACCACGATTGTGTGTGATGTGAGTCACCCCGCTCACACTTTGTTTGATCTGCTCTCCTCTGGGAAGACGTACAGAAGCCTGTGCTCCCGCACCACCAGACTCACCAATAGCTTCATGCTCCAGGGTGTTAGGATCCTGAACTCTCTCCCCCCTCCACCCTTGGCTGCATAACGTCCTGACCTTTTGGGCAATGTTGGCTGCCTTGCACTACTCTCGCGCTATATTCTGACTTGCTTTATGCAGACTTGCTCCATTTTTGCTCCTCTATTTATTTATTTATTTATTTATTTATTTATTTATTCATCGCTCTTATTTATTCATTGTACGCGCCGTCTTGTTTCTACTTTTTGTGTTGTTTTCTTGGATGTTTTGTAATATGTCTTGTCACCGTGGGATAGTGGGAAACGAAATTTTGATCTCTTTGTGTGTCTTGGCATGTGAAGAAATTGGCAATAAAGCAGACTTTGACTTTGACTTTTGACTTTGGAATTTAACCTATAGTTACCAAACTCCCCTCCGTGAGTTGTCACCTTATCATGATGGAGGGGTTTGCGTGCCCCTATGATCCTAGGAGCCATGTTGTCTGGGGCTTCATGCCCATGGTAGGGTCACCCATGGCAAAAGGGTCCTAGGTGAGGGGCCAGACAAAGCACGGCTCACCTAAGCCCCTTATGATGAAAAACAAAAAATGACTTTGTCCAGACGGATGCGGGTCACCGGGGCCGCCCTCTGGAGCCAGGCCTGGAGGTGGGGCTTGAAGGCGAGCGCCTGGTGGCCCAAAAAGAAAATGTGGGTCCCCCTTCCCATGGGCTCAACCCCTGAGGGAGGGGCCAAGGGGTTCGGGTGGAGAGTGACCTTGGCGGTCCAATCCCCGGCTGCAGAGGCTGGTTCAAACTAGACACAGTCGGACTTGCCTCCACACATAGTTTGGGCTCTGGTACAAGCCCTCTCGAGAGGGGCTGGACTCTCTTCCACTCTGGAGTTGCCCACGGTGAGAGGCATCGAGCAGGAGTAGGCATACTTATTGTCCCCCGATTGGGCGCCTGCATGTTGGGGTTCACCCCGGTGAGCGAGAGGGGAGCCTCCCTCCGCCTTCGGGTGGGGGGACGGGTCCTGACTGTTGTTTGTACCTATGCACCAAACGGCAGCTCAGAGTCCCATCCTTCTTGGGGTCCCTTAAGGAAGTGCTGGAGAGCGCTCCTTCTGGGGACTCCATCGTTCTACTGGGTGACTTTAATTTTCACGTGGGCAATGACAGTGAGACGTGGAAGGACTTCTGTGCTCGACACAGATTTTCTAAAATGAACACCATGTTCAAGCATAAGGGTGTCCATGTGTCACTTGGCACCAGGACACCCTAGGCCACCGTTCGATGATCGACTACAAAGTCGTGTCATCGGATTTTCGGCTGCATGTTTTGGACACTCGGGTGAAGAGAGGGGCCTGATCACCACCTGGTGGTGGGTTGGCTCCGATGGTGGGGGAAGATGCTGGTCCGACCTGGCAGACCCAAATGCTCTGTGAGGGTCTGCTGGAAAC
>NW_028232744.1:0-14320 GCF_054491065.1 Syngnathus leptorhynchus | reverse complement strand
CTGCCGGTGAGGAGATTGGGTTGTATTGTTGAATTTCCACAATGTTGCTCTGTTTCTTGCTCTACTGCATATTAGGATTGTCAAAAGGTTGTGTATGGCATAGCTCCACATTGCTGAAATGAATATGCTCCAGGTGGCGTTGACCATTAAAGCTTTTACTTTTAGTTTTAGAATGTTTACTTTGAGACGTGTAACTTTTGCATCACTGCAATTTAAATCCACGTATGTATACACACACACACACACACACACACACACACACACACACACACACACACACACACACACACACGCCTACTATAATGAGTACAGAGCTGCAGGTGTCAGATAAGGCATACAATATCCGCCATAAGCCACCAGAGCACTGCATTTCATTCCACACTTCCCTTCCTCTACCTTTACCTCACTCCATGTCCTTGCCCACCCTACTTATAACTTCTTGCTGCTTTGGGTCCACAATGGATTTATTTTTATGGAAATTATAGCCAGAGATCAGCCCTACGCCACTCATAGGAGACTTGGCTATACCGAGATTACAATTAGACATACTGCACCATTTTTAATGCCTTAAGTGTTTTCGTTTTCTATTAGAATGACCTCAAACATGCCGGCATATAAACATCAGCCTGGTACTCATGCTCATTTTGTTTATTGTATCTGTAGTGTGTAATTGAATTTTGAACTGACAGAGAGAGAGTACACTATACTGTGTGCACTCTTCCAAAAAGGCAGCATTGTAATCACAGACCAGAGAGTGAGAGTGAAATCAAGTGCGTTTAAAAAAAAGACCAGAGTGGAAAATGCTTTGCATGAACATAATGTCACATGAAGTGATGAATAGCAATGCAGGAAGATGGAGGTAAGTCAAGACACAACCAGGCAGAAAAGGTGTGGATTTTGCAATACACTTGAGAGGATGAAATCAGTCTCCATATCAAATCAAACCCTGATGCTGAGCAGTGGAAGCCTGGAAAAAGAAATGACACGAAAACTATTTTTGCAAGATTGTCTTTGCTTTTCCCAACTGCTCATAGGCTTTGTCGTCAAGGCTGAATTCTTGCTTCTGCAAGAGATTGTTGTTTAAATAGAGCTGCAGGGCACACGGACCCTTGCTGTGTTTATATTTGTATTGTGAACCTACAATATGCTAGCTATCGCTAAATTTTCAGAATCGATAATTCTATTGATTATTTTATAAATTAATTGAATGATCTGATACAAATTCATTCTGTATTAAAGTGGCCTTTGACAGTTCTAATTCTGTGTTGTCACTACCTGGGGTTGACATTGGTGTAATTATTTACATGCAGTTTGGGAGTGTGCATGTGGGTCATGTACTTTTTTCAAATGTAAGGCTATCATGTTGGATGGGTTTCACTTCAACTGTACATGTAAATTAGATACAGACATTTAGCCCTGAAATATATATTCAACTGTATTAGCACAATAGGACTGTACATGTAAATTAGATCGAGACATTCAGCCCTGCAGTGTGTATTCAACGGAGGTTGGCACAATAGGTTCTATTGCTACTTGCATAAATATTTAAAAAAATGAAAGCAGAAGAAAAGACCAGAGCAAATGCAAATCTGTTCCTCTCACTCAGTGCACCATTGCTTGTCATTGCAGCTTATGAGTGTACCTAGCTTTCATGCCGGTGCCGTTTGTAGTCAAATGTGCCCTCTTGTGAAAACTACATCCAGAATCAGATATGCTTTTATGCAAATTTTATTGATTACATTGTTTTTTTTCAGACTGTGGCTAACAAATGAAATATTCCCACAGAGAATACTTGGAAATAAAAATGAAATCCATTACTGTGTGAGAAATTGGGAAAATAAAAAAAAGTTACTTACTTTAATGCAAATTTTATTAATTACATTCTTTTTATCATACTGGCTGACAAATGAAATATTCACACAAAGAATACATGGAAATAAAAATAAAATCCATTACTTTGTGAGAAATTAGGAAAATAACAGTCTTTTACAGGAAAGAACAAAAATCAATAGTAGGCCTATACTATACGAGTATGAAATAGTCCCAAGTGATACTCTTCTGTCGCTTCTTCTGAGCCCTTCCGGCTACACCTCCACCTCGCACACAAACTTCTCTTCCTCTGACCCCTCTACTTCTCATCTGCCTTAGACCTCCTCGATCCCTGCTGCCAAATAACAACACAGGCCTGAAGACTGATTGCAAATTGAAAAATGTTGTGAAGAAGTGTCAGGCAGATGCTTTTTGTGATTGCATACTGATCAGGGAGTTTCTAAGAACTCGAAGCATATGGTTTCTGTTCTGTAACCACAGCTAAAACGATGGAGTTTGGACTTCTTGAATGACATCTATGTTAATTGTTTTGCAAAAGGGTGGGAAAACTGTGTCAATCCAATGAGAATGGTTTAACGCATTTACATGAGGTGTCTTCTACTCTGCTGAGATGGTGATGATGAAGATTTAGAGATTACCAGTTTCTCCAAACAGGTCAAAGCAATCAATAAAAACTGTAATGTGCTGCTGTGGGCGGGATGTCGTCAGTACATTTTTTTTACTCATGGCATCGCTTTGTTTGCTAATAGCATGTCATGCAGCCATCCCCTCCACACTGATTTCCGCCACAGTACAGCTCCAAATAATCTAGGTGTATTAGATTAAAATGTTAATCGATGTGTAGTTTTTTGTAGAGAACTACTGTGTGTTGCTGAAATGGTCGAGTAATGCCCTTCATCAGCAGCCCTCTTGAGAGCTGGCAGAGTGAAAAGACGTGGGAGGGAGTGTGAAATGGTGAAAGGGAATGTAACGGCTGTAGACTGAGGTGTGGGAGTCCAAGGTCTCGTGTGAGCCAACTCTGAGAGGACGTCACGCATGCCACCAGTGGAAATGAATTTAAACTCTTGAGAAAATTTGGAAAGCATGTTTTTAAATTTGATTTGATAGGATCTCTGTTTATCTGCAAAATAAGGAAGATGACCATTTTAGCCGATGCTGACATGGCACAGATAAAATTGCATTTTCATTCATATTTATAACATCACTATCCATCAGTTCTTATTGCTACTTGATAGATTCTAATGCAAAAATTATTTTGTCATTTATTTTATTGTTGCATGACAAAGTTGCAATTTTCATCCTTTTAAACTTTATCATCTCCAACATACCAAGGCTATAAGTGTCAGTCTTTTGAATGCGCTTGTTCCTGAAGTCATTGTTGGAATGAGTTGTGGCCACACCAATGTCTAATGGGTCCACATGAATCACACGTCCTTGGAGCAGTTCTAGTCAACTGTCACTTGTCAAGTCTGTGTAAATCAACAACTTTTCCTTCCACAGTCTATGCAGTCGCCATGGTGATGGTTGGTCAAGTGGCAGCAGGCATCCACAGGCTGCTTGAGGAATTTCACTGGGAACAAAAGCTCCTCTGTTGCTTTTGGTTTGTGCTGAACGAGAAAAGATCGTGGGCTTTTACTCGTACGTGTGTTTGCATGTGTCATTGTGCATGTGTATGTGGCAGAGTCATGGGGACTGATCACATTGTTACAACAACTCTAAGGACATATACAGTACAGAGGAGCCCTGTATAGATCGCTTATATTTGCGAGGATAAGCACCAGGCCAGACTGCTAATAGCAAAAATCAGTTTATAATTGAACAGCCATTATAAATGCATTGGGGGTTTTTTTAACCCCTAAAATCTTTGAATAAGCCATTACAACCTGTGAGTATGTTGAGGTTGATTGAATAACAGACACTTGGAATAAGTGCAATATTTTCTTAATTTTTTCTCCTTGCATTTTATGTGTTTAGGTACCTTTCCCCTCCATGGTTTTTTTTTTTTTTTTACTGCTACAACTACTGGCTCTGTATCTAAATATGTTGACAATTGTGATTGTGATCGGTGTGAAACTGTGAATAGCTCAATAGTTTATGTTTGATGTGAACACTACTCCCATGATCAAACTCGTCACAGGAATAAATTTCTTTAGAGTAGCTATCACGTGAAATCATTCAGTCTTTTGATCACGAAATAATTCATCAAATACTTTGAACCTATGGTTGCTCCACAATATGTATATATTAATCAAGTTCTTAGAATGAACTAATTACAAAGAAATCCCACATAATCTTTTTGAGGTGCAGTGAACCTTAATAAACAGAGGGCCACCTAAGTGAGTCAGTCATCTCTCGCTGTAATGGGCCATATTTTCTGCTCCATGCCAATTCTGTATGTGTGCATTCACCCGCAAAAACAATTTAGCTGAAGGTGTTGCTGACAGACCATAGAAATTGTAAATGTGAGTTACAATTCAGACCTGCAAGTGAAGATTTCCACATCCATGTTCTGTATATGCTGTTTGTGTATTAATCTGGGAAACGCTAAAAGAAAGGTGGCAGTTAAAAGATGAAAAGAGAAAAGTCACCAGAGACTGAGAGTTGATGAGGGCCTGACGGAGAGAACATGATGGGGAAAAAAAGAGCCAACTAATGTATGAAATAGGATGGAAAGATAGAAGACGAGAGTGATTTGAGCAGGAGAAAATCTGATGGAGATAAGGGATGAAGGGAAGTGACAGTTATTGAAGGAAAGGTATAACCGTTTGGATTTGAAAAGAGGGGATCACAGGGGTGGATAAAGAACAGGATGATAGAGATGGTCGATCTGGGAAGGGTCATGACAGCATATAGAAAAAAACTGACGGCGGAGGAAATTGTGAAAGTAAAGAGGATATTGTGGTATTTGCTGAAATAGGAATGAACAAGTAGTATAAATGCAGGAGAGTGATGAATTTAAGTTGAGCGACGATTGTGAGATGGAAATTAAACAGCAATGCAGAAAAAAGAAAGTATGGTGACAGAAAGAAATAGAGAAAGAAAGAAGTGGAACGAAAAAACTGTTGCGATGTAAAATCTTTTCAGTTCTTGTGACTTATTCTTCACATGGAACTTCAACCTTGCAATATCTGCCAGCTGCGGCTTTGAATTTCCATACTCCCTATTTCTTTCTGCCATCATCTTTCTTTCCAACCTCACGTAACGACTCTTTGTGAGTCAGTCAGAGCCTCTTTTTTTGTGCTGTAGTGTTTTGCACTGCAGACTGTTTAATTTAGAGTTTTCATGCGCAGTTTCATATCCTTTTTGGTAATTTATGTGCTGATTCTTTCTTTCTTTGAAAACAACAATAGATTGTGATGTAAAACAACGACATAGGGGATGTTTGAGATTAGGCGTCACACCACAACAGATCACTGGCATGTGATGGAAATCGTGTACCGCCGAATTCAATAAATTTTTAGAAGACCACCCAAAAAACAGCATGTTTGTTCAACCATTAAGATTGCATCATCCATGTCAGTAAACCATTTTCGACATTTTGGATTTTAAAACAAAGCACAATTGTATAGTTGAGATCTGTGACAAAATGTGCACTTTTTAACACAGTTTTCATCCCGACATCAGCAATATGTAGAATTCAAACTATGATACAAAGATTTGCTTTTAATTCTTTCTAACACAATTGTTAACTAGGGTATTTTTGACTTCCAAATGTAAATTTACTCCAGTACATGAGGTAATGGCATAATGCATGATTCACTGTACACTTCTGCATTCATAATATCAAGGATTCTCTTTCTTTGCTTTGCCGACTGAGCTAGAAGGCAATTCCTTTTGCAACCACTCACACTGACTGAATGACTACGCCAAGTGAGTTGACTCCTGAGGGATAGGTTTTGAGTGATGCTTTATAGCTACTCATGTCACAAAGACACATCTTCCCTTGGCCCTTTACTGGGAAGCGTTTTGCATTGAAATTCGTAGAAATAGGGTCAAAATGTGGAACTGCGCTTTCTTTCCTATCCACTATTTTCTTTTTGGGTGAAAGTAGTACCAATATTTATAAATGATAAAGAAATGTATAAATTTATAAAGAAGAGATTGGTATTTAATATGCAGCAAAGAATATTCGATTTTTGAATTTTGTAATTAAATCGTTGTCCTGGTGCAAAACCCAAGTGAGCTTCATCATTTGATCACAACCCAATAGCTGAGTTGGCCTTTTTTCTGAGTTTTTAACTCAGCAACTGTCATTTTCAGTTGACAGCGAGTGGCAAAATGGCTGCTCCTTGAGGGTAAAAACAGGTGGATTTTGCTCCTTAAGTCATATTCCCCGTATACTGACTTAATCAGAATACTGACTAGTGGGGCTGCATCAAACATATTATTGTCGGGAAAATTTGGCAGTTGACTTTGGGGTTGACTTTTAACTAAGGCAAGAAGGGCTGCACTTAATTAGATGTTGTCCTGTTCCTTTGTGACCTCCTGGATGACTTGTCACTGTAGTCCTGGGGAGTTTTGTAGGCTGGCCACTCATGGGCATGTTCATCACTTTTCCATGTTTTCTCTATTTCCGGCTTTGCTAAATCTTTATTAGTAATGGTCATCTCACCCTTTCTAGAGTCGGTCTATTGGTCAAAATGTCTTTCTTATCTGTGATTTTCTTTTGTTAGAGCTTTTTGACACTTTTTGGCTGACTTTACGGTTCTGTTGAAGTGATTTCCTGATTGAACAGGTCTGGAGGTAATCACACTTGAGTGTAGTAAGCATAAATGAATTTGATTGTTTATTTTTGAAGTCAGACAAATGAGGTGTACAGTTAACAAGAGGCACCGTTTTTCAAATAAGGCCAGGTAGCTTTGCCTATTTTACTGTATTTGTTAATTCATCTTAAACTTTTAAGTGGGTAAACTTTGCAGAAAAAATTGAAAGAAGTCAAATACTTTTTGATGCCACAATATCCACTCTAAATGTAAGCACACAACCTTTAATATGAAAAAGTTCCTAAAGCTAAGAAAATTGTTACAATATCCGCAAATATATTTGCGTATTCTAGTTTGGTGTATATACTGAATTTAGGACGTACAGCATATCAAGTTAAACTATTCATGTAATTGCATCGTCCTCCTCATCCTAGCTTTCGCTGTGTGACTTTATCAGTCTACCAATATTTTATCACTGCAGCTCCCTCAGGCCACAGATGCTGCATTGTCGGAACCTGCATCATTAATCCAACTGGCCCGAAGTTGAATCACTCGCAGAGTGTGCCACCGTTTGATCTGTGTATTCTAGCTCTTCTGAGGTTTACTTGGGGAAGACATTGTAATGTTACATGAATATGTGCATGCTCTTGATATGTGTCAAATTTCAAAATGTCAGACCAAATTGATGTACTGCATGTGCATGACTAAAATAGAACACTGGAAATGAAATAGCTGTGAACGTCAACTTTTGCAAGAAACAAAATCATCATAGATGTAAAATTGTGTAAATTGGGATGTAAACAAAAAAAAAAGAATGATCCCATCTATGTCTCTTCAAACTGCTTATTTCCTTTATTTATTCAATTGATGTGTGCAAAAAACATTGATTAAATTGATTCATCACTCTGATTTAACATCAAATATTCCTCAACTCAGAGTAAATTCATGCCAGACACCTGTCCTGTGAAGCTGAGGGAGGATGCTAGTATAGCAGAAAGCAACTTGGTGGGTGTAGTTCGGTTGTTTGTCGTTGATAAAAGACTCAGGAGCTTCGTTGTCGTCCTCCAGCATCACCTTGCCTATTGTTTAAAGAGTGTGATTTGATAGTGAAATAGGCACTGGGGTCTTGCTCTACTTTTTTACTAGGAGGAGATTAAAGCAAAACAGAAACCCAGGGAAAGCTGGGAATTATATTTGAAATATAAGCATGTTTAGTGGTGATAGGAGCCGCATCAACATTTGAAAACTTTATTTTCTCTGAGTTCAAAGTTATTCTAGCAGGATCTGCAGGGGTTAACTGTTTCTATGGTGTGTGGGTAGGAAGTTGCTCAATTTTAGATCTTGGGCCTTTTTTGTTTATTTTTATGCTTATCCGTGTAAAAATAAACGAAACCTAAGCGATGACTATGAACCGAGGCAATGTGTGTTCATATTTCTAATTACACTTATACATGTTATTTCTTTAAGTATTATCTAGTTTGATGATGAAATAGATTAGTCTAGCACATTACCTGGAATTATCCTAAACTTGGATGTGATAAATCATTTATAGAAAGGCTCAGTGGACCTTTGAAACTCAACACAGTCTGTTCCAACCTTTGATTTGGTCAAATGATTTTTCTTCTCATTTCCTTTTTGCAGCAATACCTTTGATGAATACTGTTTTCAGCGATAAATTGTCATAACCCTTTAATCATAGCCTTATTTCCCTCTTTGGCTTATCATCACCGATACCCTTGTGAAAGGGTATACACTCACTTAAAAAGTCATAGGAAACATTTTCAGATGTACATAATTTGGAGATAAGGGAGCAAGTGAGGTCAGATGATGCTGATCTCCTTCGCTCAGCTTTTTTTGTCACGGTTTTGGATTCTTCTTTGACTTTCCGATAATACTTTCTTTGAAATTTTATGTTAAATTCCGTGTTTTTTGTCCACCGGGCTGTTCAGGTTCCAAGGGGCCACCATATATCCTGAAGAAAACTCATGAATACAACCTTTTTTCCCTCTCCCATATTTTTAGGAATTGAACTCAAAGGTTCTAGACCCTATAATGTTTACATCTGGGGAAAATTGCATACTCATGTTACAGTTAATTAAAATTACCAAACATTTATTTTCCACTTTTTATGTGATCATTGTGATGGTTAGAAAGAGAAAGCAGCTACAATGAGCACTGTTGATGATAATAATAGCATGATAGCACTAGATTATTCAGCATCTTATTATTAGAGCAATTGTCCTTTTGCAAAGACCTTGGTGCTGCAGCGAGTCTCCCAGTAATTGACTTAGAAATAGCATTTGCCTTTCCTGTGTACCAAGAAGTAATTTGTCTCAAAATAACCCCATAACAGCATAATCTTGTAATCATATTTTTATTTTTTTGTCTCCATCTTCATTGAACTTTATAGTCACCCGTATGTAACTTTCAGGATTACGTGATGTAATTTGATTCAATAGATTTTTGTAGTAAATTGCGAAAGACATAAAGCACAGGTTAGTGTTAAAGGACATTTTAGGGTGAAGTCTGTGATTCCAATACATTTGAAACATAGTGTTATGTTCTTCTCAATCAGAACTATGCTTTTACATCTGAGTTTGATATGCACTGTCAGACTATCTTCCACTAACCTTTGAGCCTGAAAGAACGTTGCCTTGGTGACTACCCATTAGACATGATAGGATGAGCCTTTCTCTTTCATCCTCTCTATCCAAGCTTTTCAAATGATTTTTTTTTGGGGGGGGGCAAGGAAGGTGTTCTTAAAAAAAAGGGGTTGTTAAACCCCAACACTATAATCTGAAACCTTGAACATGCAGAGAAGAAAGCATAAAAGGCACGTCACAGAAGTGAGTAGAGTATAAAGCCCAAACATTTTTGTAATTATTTTCCCATGTTGTTTTAATACACAAATTGACATAGCACGATTCTCTATATTGCATACATCAGGGTTTTTTTTTTACAATGCCTGTGTGATTCCGTGTTATCAAGATGCAGGTCATGATTATTTTGATTTCTGAGCAGCCGTACTGCTTTTACTGCACACCTCAATGTTCATAATCTTCTCAGCAAAATACAGGTTGTTTTCACTTTTTATGCTTCACACACACACCACCACCTCCTAAATGTATGTGAGCATCTCTTTTCTGTTCTCCACTCTCTCTAACCAATGCCAAATTCATCCATTAATTCTAGCCTAACCCCATCCTCACCGCCCTCTGGCCGAAAACTGAACGTTTTGACTGAGTGTTACGATGGTTCCGATCGTAGCAAGCAATGGAGCGAACAAGTTATTACAGGACAGGCAAATTGAGGTCCCATGAAGCATGACAACCCCCTTTTACACACATTAAAGTATAAATCAGATGATATACACGTACGACATTGTACTATGCCGACACACACTATGTGCATTAAATCCTTATTTCTCAATTCATGATCATGCAAACAGACGTCTAGTACATGACAGGACACACCAACAGAGACATGAAGATTAACTCGGGGCGAGAATAGCCCTGTCGCTGAATAGTTAACATGTGACAGCAATTCTCTTTTAGTCAAGTTAATTTTTCATGACCTTGAGGCTCTGTGATGGTTCATACGACAAGAAGAACTCATAACAGTAGACATCATAGCTGATCACTAGCCAAACATTAAGTCATTTTTATATAGCACCAGTGGTCTTATGGTAGCAAGACCCCAAAGCATCTAATAACCATTCAGGACCTCATTCACAACTGTGAGCAATTTAGAGTTTTCATTTCAACTAATGGGCAAAGTTGTTCAACAGTGTATAAGTTGCAATATACTGTAATGTACACTGACTGGCTTCAATAATAAGACTGACTGCAGTGCACCATTTAATGAGATGCGGTAGTACAAGAGCGGGATGAAAACTTCTGCCATTAAAAAAGTTTTGATTTACAGTTGTTTTAAACTGCACTGCACCATACATATAGCAGTTTGCAATATTTGACTCTCATATAGCTAAATGAGCCAAGCAAAATACCAGAAACATCTCTTAGTACATAAAAGCATTACAGGACCAATACAGTAATATCAGTGTCAGTCAATCAAAACTGAATGTCTTTATAAAGGTCTAATTATTCAGACAGATCGATCTTGAATCTCTTCATATTGTCTAGGTGTAATAATGAAATAGAAGGTTGGTGTACGGTTTACCAACTGGAAAGAGGTGCATGACTACATGTGCATATAAATGAGAGCTCAGTATGTTGCAGCGCAGTTATAAACCACCGCATTGTACAACCAAATTAACATTCATGCTGTTAAATTAACTCTGAACTCTGTGTCGATCTAAAGTGAGCATTATTGCTTCTGTAAATGCTTGATTTTTCATAAATAGATTCGATGTAAGTGCTAATGGCATTTTAGAGTTTCGACAAGCGGTCACTTGTTTTTAGAGGTCTGTTGAGTGTTTGTATTGAGTGTTGCCCAAAGCAATTAATCATATCATTTTGTACTAATACACCGTGTCAGTCAGCCAGTGAATGAAAACCTCAACGAGAATACTTTGTGTAACTCTCCCAGGTACAATGTCCCCGTGTGCTGTGGACGTTTGTTGTGCAAGTCAATCAAATTGTCAGACCCGACATGTTTCCTATGTAAAATATATCAAACAAACTAAGCACATTCATCTTGAATGCCATCGTGATTTTGGGTAAGTTATGTTTAGGATGATCCCCGATTGCTGCTATTCTACAAATCATATTGCGATCATATTTTGGATACATCTCCATGGTATGTAGAGGATATATACAGTATGAAAATAGTGTACTGATGCACCGACAGTATACAATAATTGGGTCGCTCCGGACCATCTGCATTTTTTAGGAATCTTATTTTTATGGAATACATTTTCTAACAGGAAAAGAGTATGTGTGGTAAACCACTCATAAACACCATTATCATCGAAATTCAATTAACTGGAATACCAGCAGGTGTTTACGTTCTAGCATATAAACGATCAAGATCATATCTATTGTTTGTATTGAACTTAATAAAAACATTTCTAATTAAGTGTGACTGTAGCAGACTTTTGCCATTTTCAGTTCTGAGGCTGAAGAAATTGTTTGTTGGTGACTAACTGCAACAACAAATGTGACAGACTCGAGGGTGATTATGTTTGTGTGATTGCATCCGGAATTTGTCAGCAGGATACTTATTGACAATGACTCAATATGGCAAAAAGTGGAGAGACATATTTGACAATTTCACCCAGAATCTGTTCAAATGTATCTTTGTCCTTGGCACTTAGACGAGCACTGCGCAATTAGTTTTGAAGAAAAAAAAACATTAACCCTAACTGACTGTGTGTTTTGCA
Organism: Syngnathus leptorhynchus; assembly: GCF_054491065.1. Classification (NCBI taxonomy): domain Eukaryota; kingdom Metazoa; phylum Chordata; class Actinopteri; order Syngnathiformes; family Syngnathidae; genus Syngnathus; species Syngnathus leptorhynchus. Next base: position 2,446 of record NW_028232744.1, on the reverse strand, counting down.
CAGACTGAGGTAATTACACTACATCTTATGTGTTTTCTTATTAGTGCAAATGATGTGATGCGATTAATGGTGGTGTAGAATACCATGTACAGCGTGGAGCATGGTTATAAGTCTAGTATATAGGATAGACTGCAAACTAATTGTGAAAGTGAACTATAAAAACTGTGTGAAGCCAGATGGTGTGTGCTACCCTCACAACACACACACACACACACACACACACACACTTTTTAAAATTGCCCAGTGTTTGTGTGTATACAAGTGTATAGAAGCATGTTATATGCCTGCCCCCTAGTGGGTTTCTTTCTCTTTTCAGCATTTTTGTTTTTTCCTCTTCTCGTCTCATCTCATACAGGACATAATATTGTGAGCCTGCCAATTCAGTGTCTGTTCCTACATCTTATTATATCTCACAGAAGTGAACATAACTGCAGCCGCCGAGTTGCCAAAGGAACCAGAAGCCCCCACCTGTAATTAGCATCGCACAAAGTGACTGTGCAATGAGGGGAAGTGTGGCTGTGACCAACTTCTATCAGCCATTGACAGACTCGGATTAGCAAAGCTTGGAAAATTGGAGCCGAGGGACGATAACTATCTTCCCCCCTTCCCACCCCCCTCATACTTGAATCTTTTTAACCAAAGTGCTTTATGAATGTGAAATATGTCTTCAGCGTACTGGAGACACAGCGGGACTGCATGGTGCCTATCACCGCTCCGAGAAATATGCTAAAAATAGTGGATATCTCCATTTCTACTTTTCTGAGGAGAAAATCTATCACCCAAATTCATTATAATTTTATGTTGCTCTCTCATTGGTTTTAATTGAGTGTGTCCCACAAATTGGTGACTTGAATACAGTGCATGTAAAAGTAGCCAATGAGGATAAAAGAGCACTCACCTCAGATTTAATTTAAGATGCTTGGTGTTTGTGTGTTGCACTCTTTTTACATTGAAGGCAGAATATGGCATTTGTTGCCCCAACTTATCTTAAATCAGGGGTGTCAAACGCACAGTATTTTCTTGTGACAGAGACGATAAAATAACTAGCGGATTTCACTCCTCCTGATGAAGAATGTATCGATGTCAGTCTTACGTATACAGTAATTGGTTTGTTTTTTCCACATATTGTGGATTAAAACAAAATATAAAACTGGTAACAAATGAGTTTTATACCAAAAGATAAAGGCAAAACAATATAGTGAGCATAGCATTCCAGAATGAATGCATTCAGCAGCAACTGCTTTTTATGGCTATGCCAATCGTTAATTAGATGGGGATGCCTCTCCTGAGACTGCAGAAGGGGAGATAAAATGTTTGGACATGTTACAGAAAAAAACTATTTTTCACCTGTTCGACATCTGGTCCGCATCTTTTTCTTCTTCTCTACAATATATCCCCAGGACACCTACAAGGCAAGGAATTTGTAATAGAGGTCAGTGAAATGCCAAGATTGTGGTGGGATATGGGGACACAACTTGCAATGAAAGAGAGTCAATTGCATTCAGTGTTTTACTGTCTGTACACACACACACACAACAGTTGGAGCATCATCCACCTTGAATTCAGTCAAAACATTCTGCATCAACATTCTGAATTACTGTACAGCAGATTACCAACAAGGAGGGATTGAAATGGGGGTCAGCAAAGGAGGCAATCCACTGAATCCAGGAAGCCAAACATGGCAAACAAACAAAAAAATAGCAGTAGTGGACAGAAGGAGGCAAGGATATTGAAGGGGTGTTGTTTATGGAGAAACATGGAAAACAACTCATTCAAGTGGCTGAGTGTAAAGGCTGTACATCTAAAAATGTATACACTGTGTAACTGGTAGATGCTATGGATGATACCTAATAAAGTGAAAAAATGCCCTTTATTTCTCCAAAACACTGGTGTCAAACTCAAGGCCCGGGGGCCAGATACGGCACACCACATCATTTTATATGGCCCGCAAAGACAAATTGTGCATCAAAATCAAATGTGTCATTACTAGAATTGCAAATTGTCTTCACTTTTAGTAATTTTTTAATATTTTAATATTTGACCAGTTTTTACTCGTCTGATTTGAAAACGAGTTATCTGTCCGTTTGTTTTGTAGTTTTTACTGTATATAATATGAGGTGCTCATGGATTTATTTGGGTTGACAGTCATAATGGCCCTCCGAAAGAAACTATGATTACAATGCGGCCCGTGAAAAAAAATGAGTTTGACACCCCTTCTCTACAGTGATTGTAATAAATGTTCATTTGAGTCTTGCTAATGTGGAGTACAATAATTTACATTTTATAGTAGGCATAACAGGCCGCCAGCACTTTGGGCCCATTTAGTGCCTTGTTCAGGGTCATTGCACGCTGTTGTCATCTTTGTGTGTACGCACACTTTTGATAGGAATACTACCCGGAATTCTGGAGCATGCTTTTCATGTCTGTTTGTGATGGTTTGAAAGCC
>NW_028232743.1:0-14569 GCF_054491065.1 Syngnathus leptorhynchus | reverse complement strand
GGAGTATCGAGTTGATCATTATACATGAAGAAATAACCAATTTCATCGTTTGGTTTATGAGTTACACGCGTTTTAAATTTTATTGCCGAAATCGCTTTTTTCTCGCCGAGATAAGCACGTTTTCTGAATTGCCGCTCTCCCGTCACTCTGGTTAAAGTGTTATGAAAAAAAAGGCTGTTGGGGGCTAGGGAGTATCGAGTTGATCATTATACATGAAGAAATAACCAATTTCATCGTTTGGTTTATGTTTTACACGCGTTTTAAATTTTATTGCCGAAATCGCTTTTTCTCGCCGAGATAAGCACGTTTTCTGAAATGCCGCTCTCCCGTCACTCTGGTTAAAGTGTTATGAAAAAAAAGGCTGTTGGGGGCTAGGGAGTATCGAGTTGATCATTATACATGAAGAAATAACCAATTTCATCGTTTGGTTTATGTTTTACACGCGTTTTAAATTTTATTGCCGAAATCGCTTTTTCTCGCCGAGATAAGCACGTTTTCTGAAATGCCGCTCTCCCGTCACTCTGGTTAAAGTGTTATGAAAAAAAAGGCTGTTGGGGGCTAGGGAGTATCGAGTTGATCATTATACATGAAGAAATAACCAATTTCATCGTTTGGTTTATGTTTTACACGCGTTTTAAATTTTATTGCCGAAATCGCTTTTTCTCGCCGAGATAAGCACGTTTTCTGAAATGCCGCTCTCCGTCACTCTGGTTAAAGTGTTATGAAAAAAAAGGCTGTTGGGGGCTAGGGAGTATCGAGTTGATCATTATACATGAAGAAATAACCAATTTCATCGTTTGGTTTATGTTTTACACGCGTTTTAAATTTTATTGCCGAAATCGCTTTTTCTCGCCGAGATAAGCACGTTTTCTGAAATGCCGCTCTCCCGTCACTCTGGTTAAAGTGTTATGAAAAAAAGGCTGTTGGGGGCTAGGGAGTATCGAGTTGATCATTATACATGAAGAAATAACCAATTTCATCGTTTGGTTTATGTTTTACACGCGTTTTAAATTTTTATTGCCGAAATCGCTTTTTCTCGCCGAGATAAGCACGTTTTCTGAAATGCCGCTCTCCCGTCACTCTGGTTAAAGTGTTATGAGAAAAAAGGCTGTTGGGGGCTAGGGAGTATCGAGTTGATCATTATACATGAAGAAATAACCAATTTCATCGTTTGGTTTATGTTTTACACGCGTTTTAAATTTTTATTGCCGAAATCGCTTTTTCTCGCCGAGATAAGCACGTTTTCTGAAATGCCGCTCTCCCGTCACTCTGGTTAAAGTGTTATGAAAAAAAAGGCTGTTGGGGGCTAGGGAGTATCGAGTTGATCATTATACATGAAGAAATAACCAATTTCATCGTTTGGTTTATGTTTTACACGCGTTTTAAATTTTATTGCCGAAATCGCTTTTTCTCGCCGAGATAAGCACGTTTTTCTGAAATGCCGCTCTCCCGTCCACTCTGGTTAAAGTGTTATGAAAAAAAAGGCTGTTGGGGGCTAGGGAGTATCGAGTTGATCATTATACATGAAGAAATAACCAATTTCATCGTTTGGTTTATGTTTTACACGCGTTTTAAATTTTATTGCCGAAATCGCTTTTTCTCGCCGAGATAAGCACGTTTTCTGAAATGCCGCTCTCCCGTCACTCTGGTTAAAGTGTTATGAAAAAAAAGGCTGTTGGGGGCTAGGGAGTATCGAGTTGATCATTATACATGAAGAAATAACCAATTTCATCGTTTGGTTTATGTTTTACACGCGTTTTAAATTTTATTGCCGAAATCGCTTTTCTCGCCGAGATAAGCACGTTTTCTGAAATGCCGCTCTCCCCGTCACTCTGGTTAAAGTGTTATGAAAAAAAAGGCTGTTGGGGGCTAGGGAGTATCGAGTTGATCATTATACATGAAGAAATAACCAATTTCATCGTTTGGTTTATGTTTTACACGCGTTTTAAATTTTATTGCCGAAATCGCTTTTTCTCGCCGAGATAAGCACGTTTTCTGAAATGCCGCTCTCCCGTCACTCTGGTTAAAGTGTTATGAAAAAAAAGGCTGTTGGGGGCTAGGGAGTATCGAGTTGATCATTATACATGAAGAAATAACCAATTTCATCGTTTGGTTTATGTTTTACACGCGTTTTAAATTTTATTGCCGAAATCGCTTTTTCTCGCCGAGATAAGCACGTTTTCTGAAATGCCGCTCTCCCGTCACTCTGGTTAAAGTGTTATGAAAAAAAAGGCTGTTGGGGGCTAGGGAGTATCGAGTTGATCATTATACATGAAGAAATAACCAATTTCATCGTTTGGTTTATGTTTTACACGCGTTTTTAAATTTTATTGCCGAAATCGCTTTTTCTCGCCGAGATAAGCACGTTTTCTGAAATGCCGCTCTCCCGTCACTCTGGTTAAAGTGTTATGAAAAAAAAGGCTGTTGGGGGCTAGGGAGTATCGAGTTGATCATTATACATGAAGAAATAACCAATTTCATCGTTTGGTTTATGTTTTACACGCGTTTTAAATTTTATTGCCGAAATCGCTTTTTCTCGCCGAGATAAGCACGTTTTCTGAAATGCCGCTCTCCCGTCACTCTGGTTAAAGTGTTATGAAAAAAAAAGGCTGTTGGGGGCTAGGGAGTATCGAGTTGATCATTATACATGAAGAAATAACCAATTTCATCGTTTGGTTTATGTTTTACACGCGTTTTAAATTTTATTGCCGAAATCGCTTTTTCTCGCCGAGATAAGCACGTTTTCTGGAAATGCCGCTCTCCCGTCACTCTGGTTAAAGTGTTATGAAAAAAAAGGCTGTTGGGGGCTAGGGAGTATCGAGTTGATCATTATACATGAAGAAATAACCAATTTCATCGTTTGGTTATGTTTTACACGCGTTTTAAATTTTATTGCCGAAATCGCTTTTTCTCGCCGAGATAAGCACGTTTTCTGAAATGCCGCTCTCCCGTCACTCTGGTTAAAGTGTTATGAAAAAAAAGGCTGTTGGGGGCTAGGGAGTATCGAGTTGATCATTATACATGAAGAAATAACCAATTTCATCGTTTGGTTTATGTTTTACACGCGTTTTAAATTTATTGCCGAAATCGCTTTTTCTCGCCGAGATAAGCACGTTTTCTGAAATGCCGCTCTGCCCGTCACTCTGGTTAAAGTGTTATGAAAAAAAAAGGCTGTTGGGGGCTAGGGAGTATCGAGTTGATCATTATACATGAAGAAATAACCAATTTCATCGTTTGGTTTATGTTTTACACGCGTTTTAAATTTTATTGCCGAAATCGCTTTTTCTCGCCGAGATAAGCACGTTTTCTGAAATGCCGCTCTCCGTCACTCTGGTTAAAGTGTTATGAAAAAAAAGGCTGTTGGGGGCTAGGGAGTATCGAGTTGATCATTATACATGAAGAAATAACCAATTTCATCGTTTGGTTTATGTTTTACACGCGTTTTAAATTTTATTGCCGAAATCGCTTTTTCTCGCCGAGATAAGCACGTTTTCTGAAATGCCGCTCTCCCGTCACTCTGGTTAAAGTGTTATGAAAAAAAAGGCTGTTGGGGGCTAGGGAGTATCGAGTTGATCATTATACATGAAGAAATAACCAATTTCATCGTTTGGTTTATGTTTTACACGCGTTTTAAATTTTATTGCCGAAATCGCTTTTTCTCGCCGAGATAAGCACGTTTTCTGAAATGCCGCTCTCCCGTCACTCTGGTTAAAGTGTTATAAAAAAAAAGGCTGTTGGGGGCTAGGGAGTATCGAGTTGATCATTATACATGAAGAAATAACCAATTTCATCGTTTGGTTTATGATTTACACGCGTTTTAAATTTTATTGCCGAAATCGCTTTTTCTCGCCGAGATAAGCACGTTTTCTGAAATGCCGCTCTCCCGTCACTCTGGTTAAAGTGTTATGAAAAAAAAGGCTGTTGGGGGCTAGGGAGTATCGAGTTGATCATTATACATGAAGAAATAACCAATTTCATCGTTTGGTTTATGTTTTACACGCGTTTTAAATTTTATTGCCGAAATCGCTTTTTCTCGCCGAGATAAGCACGTTTTCTGAAATGCCGCTCTCCCGTCACTCTGGTTAAAGTGTTATGAAAAAAAAGGCTGTTGGGGGCTAGGGAGTATCGAGTTGATCATTATACATGAAGAAATAACCAATTTCATCGTTTGGTTTATGTTTTACACGCGTTTTAAATTTTATTGCCGAAATCGCTTTTTCTCGCCGAGATAAGCACGTTTTCTGAAATGCCGCTCTCCCGTCACTCTGGTTAAAGTGTTATGAAAAAAAAGGCTGTTGGGGGCTAGGGAGTATTGAGTTGATCATTATACATGAAGAAATAACCAATTTCATCGTTTGGTTTATGTTTTACACGCGTTTTAAATTTTATTGCCGAAATCGCTTTTTCTCGCCGAGATAAGCACGTTTTCTGAAATGCCGCTCTCCCGTCACTCTGGTTAAAGTGTTATGAAAAAAAAGGCTGTTGGGGGCTAGGGAGTATCGAGTTGATCATTATACATGAAGAAATAACCAATTTCATCGTTTGGTTTATGTTTTACACGCGTTTTAAATTTTATTGCCGAAATCGCTTTTTCTCGCCGAGATAAGCACGTTTTCTGAAATGCCGCTCTCCCGTCACTCTGGTTAAAGTGTTATGAAAAAAAAGGCTGTTGGGGGCTAGGGAGTATCGAGTTGATCATTATACATGAAGAAATAACCAATTTCATCGTTTGGTTTATGTTTTACACGCGTTTAAATTTTATTGCCGAAATCGCTTTTTCTCGCCGAGATAAGCACGTTTTCTGAAATGCCGCTCTCCCGTCACTCTGGTTAAAGTGTTATGAGAAAAAAGGCTGTTGGGGGCTAGGAGTATCGAGTTGATCATTATACATGAAGAAATAACCAATTTCATCGTTTGGTTTATGTTTTACACGCGTTTTAAATTTTATTGCCGAAATCGCTTTTTCTCGCCGAGATAAGCACGTTTTCTGAAATGCCGCTCTCCCGTCACTCTGGTTAAAGTGTTATGAAAAAAAAGGCTGTTGGGAGGCTAGGGAGTATCGAGTTGATTATTATACATGAAGAAATAACCAATTTCATCGTTTGGTTTATGTTTTACACGCGTTTTAAATTTTATTGCCGAAATCGCTTTTTCTCGCCGAGATAAGCACGTTTTCTGAAATGCCGCTCTCCCGTCACTCTGGTTAAAGTGTTATGAAAAAAAAGGCTGTTGGGGGCTAGGGAGTATCGAGTTGATCATTATACATGAAGAAATAACCAATTTCATCGTTTGGTTTATGTTTTACACGCGTTTTAAATTTTATTGCCGAAATCGCTTTTTCTCGCCGAGATAAGCACGTTTTCTGAAATGCCGCTCTCCCGTCACTCTGGTTAAAGTGTTATGAAAAAAAAGGCTGTTGGGGGCTAGGGAGTATCGAGTTGATCATTATACATGAAGAAATAACCAATTTCATCGTTTGGTTTATGTTTTACACGCGTTTTAAATTTTATTGCCGAAATCGCTTTTTCTCGCCGAGATAAGCACGTTTTCTGAAATGCCGCTCTCCCGTCACTCTGGTTAAAGTGTTATGAAAAAAAAGGCTGTTGGGGGCTAGGGAGTATCGAGTTGATCATTATACATGAAGAAATAACCAATTTCATCGTTTGGTTTATGTTTTACACGCAGTTTTAAATTTTATTGCCGAAATCGCTTTTTCTCGTCGAGATAAGCACGTTTTCTGAAATGCCGCTCTCCCGTCACTCTGGTTAAAGTGTTATGAAAAAAAAGGGCTGTTGGGGGCTAGGGAGTATCGAGTTGATCATTATACATGAAGAAATAACCCAATTTCATCGTTTGGTTTATGTTTTACACGCGTTTTAAATTTTATTGCCGAAATCGCTTTTTCTCGCCGAGATAAGCACGTTTTCTGAAATGCCGCTCTCCCGTCACTCTGGTTAAAGTGTTATGAAAAAAAAGGCTGTTGGGGGCTAGGGAGTATCGAGTTGATCATTATACATGAAGAAATAACCAATTTCATCGTTTGGTTTATGTTTTACACGCGTTTTAAATTTTATTGCCGAAATCGCTTTTTCTCGCCGAGATAAGCACGTTTTCTGAAATGCCGCTCTCCCGTCACTCTGGTTAAAGTGTTATGAAAAAAAAGGCTGTTGGGGGCTAGGGAGTATCGAGTTGATCATTATACATGAAGAAATAACCAATTTCATCGTTTGGTTTATGTTTTACACGCGTTTTAAATTTTATTGCCGAAATCGCTTTTTCTCGCCGAGATAACCACGTTTTCTGAAATGCCGCTCTCCCGTCACTCTGGTTAAAGTGTTATGAAAAAAAAGGCTGTTGGGGGCTAGGGAGTATCGAGTTGATCATTATACATGAAGAAATAACCAATTTCATCGTTTGGTTTATGTTTTACACGCGTTTTAAATTTTATTGCCGAAATCGCTTTTTCTCGCCGAGATAAGCACGTTTTCTGAAATGCCGCTCTCCCGTCACTCTGGTTAAAGTGTTATGAAAAAAAAGGCTGTTGGGGGCTAGGGAGTATCGAGTTGATCATTATACATGAAGAAATAACCAATTTCATCGTTTGGTTTATGTTTTACACGCATTTTAAATTTTATTGCCGAAATCGCTTTTTTTTTGCCGAGATAAGCACGTTTTCTGAAATGCCGCTCTCCCGTCACTCTGGTTAAAGTGTTATGAAAAAAAAGGCTGTTGGGGGCTAGGGAGTATCGAGTTGATCATTATACATGAAGAAATAACCAATTTCATCGTTTGGTTTATGTTTTACACGCGTTTTAAATTTTATTGCCGAAATCGCTTTTTCTCGCCGAGATAAGCACGTTTTCTGAAATGCCGCTCTCCCGTCACTCTGGTTAAAGTGTTATGAAAAAAAAGGCTGTTGGGGGCTAGGGAGTATCGAGTTGATCATTATACATGAAGAAATAACCAATTTCATCGTTTGGTTTATGTTTTACACGCATTTTAAATTTTATTGCCGAAATCGCTTTTTTTTGCCGAGATAAGCACGTTTTCTGAAATGCCGCTCTCCCGTCACTCTGGTTAAAGTGTTATGAAAAAAAAGGCTGTTGGGGGCTAGGGAGTATCGAGTTGATCATTATACATGAAGAAATAACCAATTTCATCGTTTGGTTTATGTTTTACACGCGTTTTAAATTTTATTGCCGAAATCGCTTTTTCTCGCCGAGATAAGCACGTTTTCTGAAATGCCGCTCTCCCGTCACTCTGGTTAAAGTGTTATGAAAAAAAAGGCTGTTGGGGGCTAGGGAGTATCGAGTTGATCATTATACATGAAGAAATAACCAATTTCATCGTTTGGTTTATGTTTTACACGCATTTTAAATTTTATTGCCGAAATCGCTTTTTCTCGCCGAGATAAGCACGTTTTCTGAAATGCCGCTCTCCCGTCACTCTGGTTAAAGTGTTATGAAAAAAAAGGCTGTTGGGGGCTAGGGAGTATCGAGTTGATCATTATACATGAAGAAATAACCAATTTCATCGTTTGGTTCATGTTTTACACGCGTTTTAAATTTTATTGCCGAAATCGCTTTTTCTCGCCGAGATAAGCACGTTTTCTGAAATGCCGCTCTCCCGTCACTCTGGTTAAAGTGTTATGAAAAAAAAGGCTGTTGGGGGCTAGGGAGTATCGAGTTGATCATTATACATGAAGAAATAACAAATTTCATCGTTTGGTTTATGTTTTACACGCGTTTTAAATTTTATTGCCGAAATCGCTTTTTCTCGCCGAGATAAGCACGTTTTCTGAAATGCCGCTCTCCCGTCACTCTGGTTAAAGTGTTATGAAAAAAAAGGCTGTTGGGGGCTAGGGAGTATCGAGTTGATCATTATACATGAAGAAATAACCAATTTCATCGTTTGGTTTATGTTTTACACGCGTTTTAAATTTTATTGCCGAAATCGCTTTTTCTCGCCGAGATAAGCACGTTTTCTGAAATGCCGCTCTCCCGTCACTCTGGTTAAAGTGTTATGAAAAAAAAGGCTGTTGGGGGCTAGGGAGTATCGAGTTGATCATTATACATGAAGAAATAACCAATTTCATCGTTTGGTTTATGTTTTACACGCGTTTTAAATTTTATTGCCGAAATCGCTTTTTCTCGCCGAGATAAGCACGTTTTCTGAAATGCCGCTCTCCCGTCACTCTGGTTAAAGTGTTATGAAAAAAAAGGCTGTTGGGGGCGAGGGAGTATCGAGTTGATCATTATACATGAAGAAATAACCAATTCCATCGTTTGGTTTATGTTTTACACGCGTTTTAAATTTTACTGCCGAAATCGCTTTTTCTCGCCGAGATAAGCACGTTTTCTGAAATGCCGCTCTCCCGTCACTCTGGTTAAAGTGTTATGAAAAAAAAGGCTGTTGGGGGCTAGGGAGTATCGAGTTGATCATTATACATGAAGAAATAACCAATTTCATCGTTTGGTGACAGTCAAGCACAGTCATCAAAGCTGGATCTCAAAAGTTTTATGCAGCTCGGTGGAAAAGGGGTTGGTGGGCGACGGCGTGGTACGTGAAGAAATAACCAATTTCATCGTTTGGTTTATGTTTTACACGCGTTTTAAATTTTATTGCGGAAATCGCTTTTTCTCGCCGAGATAAGCACGTTTTCTGAAATGCCACTCTCCCGTCACTCTGGTTAAATTGTTATGGAAAAAAAGGCTGTTGGGGGCTAGGGAGTATCGAGTTGATCATTATACATGAAGAAATAACCAATTTCATCGTTTGGTTTATGTTTTACACGCGTTTTAAATTTTATTGCCGAAATCGCTTTTTCTCGCCGAGATAAAAACGTTTTCTGAAATGCCGCTCTCCCGTCACTCTGGTTAAAGTGTTATGAAAAAAAAAGGCTGTTGGGGGCTAGGGAGTATCGAGTTGATCATTATAAATGAAGAAATAACCAATTTCATTGTTTGGTTTATGTTTTACACGCTGCTGAGCTCCAGCTGGAAGTGTAAAAAGAACCGGATTGGTTAAAAAAAGAACCGGGCTGGTTAAAAAAAGAACCGGGCGACCCGGTAAAATTGCTTAGCTGGGGCTCTGGAAGCCTAACACGGCGTGATCTTGTCCAAAAAGCCGCTGCTGAGCTCCAGCTGGAAGTGTAAAAAGAACCGGGCTGGTTAAAAAAAGAACCGGGCGACCCGGTAAAATTGCTTAGCCGGGGCTCTGGAAGCCTAACACGGCGTGATCTTGTCCAAAAAGCCGCTGCTGAGCTCCAGCTGGAAGTGTAAAAACAACCGGGCTGGTTAAAAAAAAGAACCGGGCGACCCGGTAAAATTGCTTAGCCGGGGCTCTGGAAGCCTAACACGGCGTGATCTTGTCCAAAAAGCCGCTGCTGAGCTCCAGCTGGAAGTGTAAAAAGAACCGGGCTGGTTAAAAAAAAGAACCGGGCGGCCCGGTAAAATTGCTTAGCCAGGGTCCTGAAAGCCTGACCCGGCGTGATACTGTGCAAAAAGCCGCTGCTGAGCTCCAGCTGGAAGTGTAAAAAGAACCGGGCTGGTTAAAAAAAGAACCGGGCTGGTTAAAAAAAGAACCGGGCGACCCGGTAAAATTGCTTAGCCGGGGCTCTGGAAGCCTAACACGGCGTGATCTTGTCCAAAAAGCCACTGCTGAGCTCCAGCTGGAAGTGTAAAAAGAACTGGGCTGGTTAAAAAAAAGAACCGGGCGGGCCTTTAAAATTGCTTAGCCGGGGCTCTGGAAGCCTAACCAGGCGATCTTGTCCAAAAAGCCGCTCGTGAGCTCCAGCTGGAAGTGTAAAAAGAACCTGGCTGGTTAAAAAAAAGAACCGGGCGGCCCGGTAAAATTGCTTAGCCGGGGTCCTGGAAGCTTAACCCGGCGTGATATTGTCCAAAAAGCTGCTGCTGAGCTCCAGCTGGAAGTGTAAAAAGAACCGGGCTGGTTCAAAAAAAGAACCAGGCGGGCCGGTAAAATTGCTTAGCCGGGGCTCTGGAAGCCTAACACGGCGTGTTCTTGTCCAAAAAGCCGCTCGTGAGCTCCAGCTGGAAGTGTAAAAAGAACCGGGCTGGTTCAAAAAAAGAACCGGGCGGCCCGGTAGAATTGCTTAGCCGAGGTCCTGGAAGCATAACCCGGCGTGATCTTGCGCAAAAAGCCGCTGCTGAGCTCCAGCTGGAAGTGTAAAAAGAACCGGGCTGGTTCAAAAAAAGAACCGGGCGGCCCGGTAAAATTGCTTAGCCGGGGTCCTGGAAGCCTAACGCGGCGTGATCTTGCCCGAAAGTCGGCCTCTATACTTCCATATTAGGTACCAGGCGCTCAGAGCCAACTTGGCGAAAATTTTCTAAGTGCCCACGGCTCTGCGGGGATTGTGCGTCCGACCCGCGCCGGTTCTCTAGCCGGCCTGAAATAACGCAAAACCAGCCTCTCCCCCTGGAGCTCACAGCCAAAGGCGAAACTTTTCTAAGTGCCTACGGCTCTGCGGGCTTTTGAGACCGCCCCGCGCCGGTTCGTCGGTCGGCCTCAAAAAGCGAAAAATCAGCCTCTCTCCCTGGAGCTCGACTCGAGTTGATCATTATACATGAAGAAATAACCAATTTCATCGTTTGGTTTATGTTTTACACGCGTTTTAAATTTTATTGCCGAAATCGCTTTTTCTCGCCGAGATAAGCACGTTTTCTGAAATGCCGCTCTCCCGTCACTCTGGTTAAAGTGTTATGAAAAAAAAGGCTGTTGGGGGCTAGGGAGTATCGAGTTGATCATTATACATGAAGAAATAACCAATTTCATCGTTTGGTTTATGTTTTACACGCGTTTTAAATTTTATTGCCGAAATCGCTTTTTCTCGCCGAGATAAGCACGTTTTCTGAAATGCCGCTCTCCCGTCACTCTGGTTAAAGTGTTATGAAAAAAAAGGCTGTTGGGGGCTAGGGAGTATCGAGTTGATCATTATACATGAAGAAATAACCAATTTCATCGTTTGGTTTATGTTTTACACGCGTTTTAAATTTTATTGCCGAAATCGCTTTTTCTCGCCGAGATAAGCACGTTTTCTGAAATGCCGCTCTCCCGTCACTCTGGTTAAAGTGTTATGAAAAAAAAGGCTGTTGGGGGCTAGGGAGTATCGAGTTGATCATTATACATGAAGAAATAACCAATTTCATCGTTTGGTTTATGTTTTACACGCGTTTTAAATTTTATTGCCGAAATCGCTTTTTCTCGCCGAGATAAGCACGTTTTCTGAAATGCCGCTCTCCCGTCACTCTGGTTAAAGTGTTATGAAAAAAAAGGCTGTTGGGGGCGAGGGAGTATCGAGTTGATCATTATACATGAAGAAATAACCAATTCCATCGTTTGGTTTATGTTTTACACGCGTTTTAAATTTTACTGCCGAAATCGCTTTTTCTCGCCGAGATAAGCACGTTTTCTGAAATGCCGCTCTCCCGTCACTCTGGTTAAAGTGTTATGAAAAAAAAGGCTGTTGGGGGCTAGGGAGTATCGAGTTGATCATTATACATGAAGAAATAACCAATTTCATCGTTTGGTGACAGTCAAGCACAGTCATCAAAGCTGGATCTCAAAAGTTTTATGCAGCTCGGTGGAAAAGGGGTTGGTGGGCGACGGCGTGGTACGTGAAGAAATAACCAATTTCATCGTTTGGTTTATGTTTTACACGCGTTTTAAATTTTATTGCGGAAATCGCTTTTTCTCGCCGAGATAAGCACGTTTTCTGAAATGCCACTCTCCCGTCACTCTGGTTAAATTGTTACGGAAAAAAAGGCTGTTGGGGGCTAGGGAGTATCGAGTTGATCATTATACATGAAGAAATAACCAATTTCATCGTTTGGTTTATGTTTTACACGCGTTTTAAATTTTATTGCCGAAATCGCTTTTTCTCGCCGAGATAAAAACGTTTTCTGAAATGCCGCTCTCCCGTCACTCTGGTTAAAGTGTTATGAAAAAAAAAGGCTGTTGGGGGCTAGGGAGTATCGAGTTGATCATTATAAATGAAGAAATAACCAATTTCATTGTTTGGTTTATGTTTTACACGCTGCTGAGCTCCAGCTGGAAGTGTAAAAAGAACCGGATTGGTTAAAAAAAGAACCGGGCTGGTTAAAAAAAGAACCGGGCGACCCGGTAAAATTGCTTAGCTGGGGCTCTGGAAGCCTAACACGGCGTGATCTTGTCCAAAAAGCTGCTGCTGAGCTCCAGCTGGAAGTGTAAAAAGAACCGGGCTGGTTAAAAAAAGAACCGGGCGACCCGGTAAAATTGCTTAGCCGGGGCTCTGGAAGCCTAACACGGCGTGATCTTGTCCAAAAAGCCGCTGCTGAGCTCCAGCTGGAAGTGTAAAAACAACCGGGCTGGTTAAAAAAAAGAACCGGGCGACCCGGTAAAATTGCTTAGCCGGGGCTCTGGAAGCCTAACACGGCGTGATCTTGTCCAAAAAGCCGCTGCTGAGCTCCAGCTGGAAGTGTAAAAAGAACCGGGCTGGTTAAAAAAAAGAACCGGGCGGCCCGGTAAAATTGCTTAGCCAGGGTCCTGAAAGCCTGACCCGGCGTGATACTGTGCAAAAAGCCGCTGCTGAGCTCCAGCTGGAAGTGTAAAAAGAACCGGGCTGGTTAAAAAAAGAACCGGGCTGGTTAAAAAAAGAACCGGGCGACCCGGTAAAATTGCTTAGCCGGGGCTCTGGAAGCCTAACACGGCGTGATCTTGTCCAAAAAGCCACTGCTGAGCTCCAGCTGGAAGTGTAAAAAGAACTGGGCTGGTTAAAAAAAAGAACCGGGCGGGCCTTTAAAATTGCTTAGCCGGGGCTCTGGAAGCCTAACCAGGCGATCTTGTCCAAAAAGCCGCTCGTGAGCTCCAGCTGGAAGTGTAAAAAGAACCTGGCTGGTTAAAAAAAAGAACCGGGCGGCCCGGTAAAATTGCTTAGCCGGGGTCCTGGAAGCTTAACCCGGCGTGATATTGTCCAAAAAGCTGCTGCTGAGCTCCAGCTGGAAGTGTAAAAAGAACCGGGCTGGTTCAAAAAAAGAACCAGGCGGGCCGGTAAAATTGCTTAGCCGGGGCTCTGGAAGCCTAACACGGCGTGTTCTTGTCCAAAAAGCCGCTCGTGAGCTCCAGCTGGAAGTGTAAAAAGAACCGGGCTGGTTCAAAAAAAGAACCGGGCGGCCCGGTAGAATTGCTTAGCCGAGGTCCTGGAAGCCTAACCCGGCGTGATCTTGCGCAAAAAGCCGCTGCTGAGCTCCAGCTGGAAGTGTAAAAAGAACCGGGCTGGTTCAAAAAAAGAACCGGGCGGCCCGGTAAAATTGCTTAGCCGGGGTCCTGGAAGCCTAACGCGGCGTGATCTTGCCCGAAAGTCGGCCTCTATACTTCCATATTAGGTACCAGGCGCTCAGAGCCAACTTGGCGAAAATTTTCGAAGTGCCCACGGCTCTGCGGGGATTGTGCGTCCGACCCGCGCCGGTTCTCTAGCCGGCCTGAAATAACGCAAAACCAGCCTCTCCCCCTGGAGCTCACAGCCAAAGGCGAAACTTTTCTAAGTGCCTACGGCTCTGCGGGCTTTTGAGACCGCCCCGCGCCGGTTCGTCGGTCGGCTTTAAAAAGCGAAAAATCAGCCTCTCTCCCTGGAGCTCGACTCGAGTTGATCATTATACATGAAGAAATAACCAATTTCATCGTTTGGTTTATGTTTTACACGCGTTTTAAATTTTATTGCCGAAATCGCTTTTTCTCGCCGAGATAAGCACGTTTTCTGAAATGCCGCTCTCCCGTCACTCTGGTTAAAGTGTTATGAAAAAAAAGGCTGTTGGGGGCTAGGGGGTATCGAGTTGATCATTATACATGAAGAAATAACCAATTTCATCGTTTGGTTTATGTTTTACACGCGTTTTAAATTTTATTGCCGAAATCGCTTTTTCTCGCCGAGATAAGCACGTTTTCTGAAATGCCGCTCTCCCGTCACTCTGGTTAAAGTGTTATGAAAAAAAAGGCTGTTGGGGACTAGGGAGTATCGAGTTGATCATTATACATGAAGAAATAACCAATTTCATCGTTTGGTTTATGTTTAACACGCGTTTTAAATTTTATTGCCGAAATCGCTTTTTCTCGCCGAGATAAGCACGTTTTCTGAAATGCCGCTCTCCCGTCACTCTGGTTAAAGTGTTATGAAAAAAAAGGCTGTTGGGGGCTAGGGAGTATCGAGTTGATCATTATACATGAAGAAATAACCAATTTCATCGTTTGGTTTATGTTTTACACGCGTTTTAAATTTTATTGCCGAAATCGCTTTTTCTCGCCGAGATAAGCACGTTTTCTGAAATGCCGCTCTCCCGTCACTCTGGTTAAAGTGTTATGAAAAAAAAGGCTGTTGGGGGCTAGGGAGTATCGAGTTGATCATTATACATGAAGAAATAACCAATTTCATCGTTTGGTTTATGTTTTACACGCGTTTTAAATTTTATTGCCGAAATCGCTTTTTCTCGCCGAGATAAGCACGTTTTCTGAAATGCCGCTCTCCCGTCACTCTGGTTAAAGTGTTATGAAAAAAAAGGCTGTTGGGGGCTAGGGAGTA
>NW_028232742.1:0-14757 GCF_054491065.1 Syngnathus leptorhynchus | reverse complement strand
CACGCGTTTTAAATTTTATTGCCGAAATCGCTTTTTCTCGCCGAGATAAGCACGTTTTCTGAAATGCCGCTCTCCCGTCACTCTGGTTAAAGTGTTATGAAAAAAAAGGCTGTTGGGGGCTAGGGAGTATCGAGTTGATCATTATACATGAAGAAATAACCAATTTCATCGTTTGGTTTATGTTTTACACGCGTTTTAAATTTTATTGCCGAAATCGCTTTTTCTCGCCGAGATAAGCACGTTTTCTGAAATGCCGCTCTCCCGTCACTCTGGTTAAAGTGTTATGAAAAAAAAGGCTGTTGGGGGCTAGGGAGTATCGAGTTGATCATTATACATGAAGAAATAACCAATTTCATCGTTTGGTTTATGTTTTACACGCGTTTTAAATTTTATTGCCGAAATCGCTTTTTCTCGCCGAGATAAGCACGTTTTCTGAAATGCCGCTCTCCCGTCACTCTGGTTAAAGTGTTATGAAAAAAAAGGCTGTTGGGGGCTAGGGAGTATCGAGTTGATCATTATACATGAAGAAATAACCAATTTCATCGTTTGGTTTATGTTTTACACGCGTTTTAAATTTTATTGCCGAAATCGCTTTTTCTCGCCGAGATAAGCACGTTTTCTGAAATGCCGCTCTCCCGTCACTCTGGTTAAAGTGTTATGAAAAAAAAGGCTGTTGGGGGCTAGGGAGTATCGAGTTGATCATTATACATGAAGAAATAACCAATTTCATCGTTTGGTTTATGTTTTACACGCGTTTTAAATTTTATTGCCGAAATCGCTTTTTCTCGCCGAGATAAGCACGTTTTCTGAAATGCCGCTCTCCCGTCACTCTGGTTAAAGTGTTATGAAAAAAAAGGCTGTTGGGGGCTAGGGAGTATCGAGTTGATCATTATACATGAAGAAATAACCAATTTCATCGTTTGGTTTATGTTTTACACGCGTTTTAAATTTTATTGCCGAAATCGCTTTTTCTCGCCGAGATAAGCACGTTTTCTGAAATGCCGCTCTCCCGTCACTCTGGTTAAAGTGTTATGAAAAAAAAGGCTGTTGGGGGCTAGGGAGTATCGAGTTGATCATTATACATGAAGAAATAACCAATTTCATCGTTTGGTTTATGTTTTACACGCGTTTTAAATTTTATTGCCGAAATCGCTTTTTCTCGCCGAGATAAGCACGTTTTCTGAAATGCCGCTCTCCCGTCACTCTGGTTAAAGTGTTATGAAAAAAAAGGCTGTTGGGGGCTAGGGAGTATCGAGTTGATCATTATACATGAAGAAATAACCAATTTCATCGTTTGGTTTATGTTTTACACGCGTTTTAAATTTTATTGCCGAAATCGCTTTTTCTCGCCGAGATAAGCACGTTTTCTGAAATGCCGCTCTCCCGTCACTCTGGTTAAAGTGTTATGAAAAAAAAGGCTGTTGGGGGCTAGGGAGTATCGAGTTGATCATTATACATGAAGAAATAACCAATTTCATCGTTTGGTTTATGTTTTACACGATGCTGAGCTCCAGCTGGAAGTGTAAAAAGAACCGGGCTGGTTAAAAAAAGAACCGGGCGACCCGGTAAAATTGCTTAGCCGGGGCTCTGGAAGCCTAACACGGCGTGATCTTGTCCAAAAAGCCGCTGCTGAGCTCCAGCTGGAAGTGTAAAAAGAACCGGGCTGGTTAAAAAAAAGAACCGGGCGACCCGGTAAAATTGCTTAGCCGGGGCTCTGGAAGCCTAACACGGCGTGATCTTGTCCAAAAAGCCGCTGCTGAGCTCCAGCTGGAAGTGTAAAAAGAACCGGGCTGGTTAAAAAAAAGAACCGGGCGGCCCGGTAAAATTGCTTAGCCGGGGCTCTGGAAGCCTAACCCGGCGTGATACTGTGCAAAAAGCCGCTGCTGAGCTCCAGCTGGAAGTGTAAAAAAAACCGGGCTGGTTAAAAAAAAGAACCGGGCGACCCTGTAAAATTGCTTAGCCGGGGCTCTGGAAGCCTAACACGGCGTGATCTTGTCCAAAAACCCGCTGCTGAGCTCCAGCTGGAAGTGTAAAAAGAACCGGGCTGGTTAAAAAAAAGAACCGGGCGGCCCGGTAAAATTGCTTAGCCGGGGTCCTGGAAGCCTAATGCGGCGTGATCTTGCCCGAAAGTCGGCCTCTATACTTCCATATTAGGTACCAGGCGCTCAGAGCCAACTTGGCAAAAATTTTCTAAGTGCCCACGGCTCTGCGGGGATTGTGCGTCCGACCCGCGCCGGTTCTCCAGCCGGCCTAAAATAACGCAAAACCAGCCTCTCCCCCTGGAGCTCACAGCCAAAGGCGAAACTTTTCTAAGTGCCTACGGCTCTGCGGGCTTTTGAGTCCGCCCCGCGCCGGTTCGTCGGTCGGCCTCAAAAAGCGAAAAATCAGCCTCTCTCCCTGGAGCTCGAGTCGAGTTGATCATTATACATGAAGAAATAACCAATTTCATCGTTTGGTTTATGTTTTACACGCGTTTTAAATTTTATTGCCGAAATCGCTTTTTCTCGCCGAGATAAGCACGTTTTCTGAAATGCCGCTCTCCCGTCACTCTGGTTAAAGTGTTATGAAAAAAAAGGCTGTTGGGGGCTAGGGAGTATCGAGTTGATCATTATACATGAAGAAATAACCAATTTCATCGTTTGGTTTATGTTTTACACGCGTTTTAAATTTTATTGCCGAAATCGCTTTTTCTCGCCGAGATAAGCACGTTTTCTGAAATGCCGCTCTCCCGTCACTCTGGTTAAAGTGTTATGAAAAAAAAGGCTGTTGGGGGCTAGGGAGTATCGAGTTGATCATTATAAATGAAGAAATAACCAATTTCATCGTTTGGTTTATGTTTTACACGCGTTTTAAATGTTATTGCCGAAATCGCTTTTTCTCGCCGAGATAAGCACGTTTTCTGAAATGCCGCTCTCCCGTCACTCTGGTTAAAGTGTTATGAAAAAAAAGGCTGTTGGGGGCTAGGGAGTATCGAGTTGATCATTATACATGAAGAAATAACCAATTTCATCGTTTGGTTTATGTTTTACACGCGTTTTAAATTTTATTGCCGAAATCGCTTTTTCTCGCCGAGATAAGCACGTTTTCTGAAATGCCGCTCTCCCGTCACTCTGGTTAAAGTGTTATGAAAAAAAAGGCTGTTGGGGGCTAGGGAGTATCGAGTTGATCATTATACATGAAGAAATAACCAATTTCATCGTTTGGTTTATGTTTTACACGCGTTTTAAATTTTATTGCCGAAATCGCTTTTTCTCGCCGAGATAAGCACGTTTTCTGAAATGCCGCTCTCCCGTCACTCTGGTTAAAGTGTTATGAAAAAAAAGGCTGTTGGGGGCTAGGGAGTATCGAGTTGATCATTATACATGAAGAAATAACCAATTTCATCGTTTGGTTTATGTTTTACACGCGTTTTAAATTTTATTGCCGAAATCGCTTTTTCTCGCCGAGATAAGCACGTTTTCTGAAATGCCGCTCTCCCGTCACTCTGGTTAAAGTGTTATGAAAAAAAAGGCTGTTGGGGGCTAGGGAGTATCGAGTTGATCATTATACATGAAGAAATAACCAATTTCATCGTTTGGTTTATGTTTTACACGCGTTTTAAATTTTATTGCCGAAATCGCTTTTTCTCGCCGAGATAAGCACGTTTTCTGAAATGCCGCTCTCCCGTCACTCTGGTTAAAGTGTTATGAAAAAAAGGCTGTTGGGGGCTAGGGAGTATCGAGTTGATCATTATACATGAAGAAATAACCAATTTCATCGTTTGGTTTATGTTTTACACGCGTTTTAAAATTTATTGCCGAAATCGCTTTTTCTCGCCGAGATAAGCACGTTTTCTGAAATGCCGCTCTCCCGTCACTCTGGTTAAAGTGTTATGAAAAAAAAGGCTGTTGGGGGCTAGGGAGTATCGAGTTGATCATTATACATGAAGAAATAACCAATTTCATCGTTTGGTTTATGTTTTACACGCGTTTTAAATTTTATTGCCGAAATCGCTTTTTCTCGCCGAGATAAGCACGTTTTCTGAAATGCCGCTCTCCCGTCACTCTGGTTAAAGTGTTATGAAAAAAAAGGCTGTTGGGGGCTAGGGAGTATCGAGTTGATCATTATACATGAAGAAATAACCAATTTCATCGTTTGGTTTATGTTTTACACGCGTTTTAAATTTTATTGCCGAAATCGCTTTTTCTCGCCGAGATAAGCACGTTTTCTGAAATGCCGCTCTCCCGTCACTCTGGTTAAAGTGTTATGAAAAAAAAGGCTGTTGGGGGCTAGGGAGTATCGAGTTGATCATTATACATGAAGAAATAACCAATTTCATCGTTTGGTTTATGTTTTACACGCGTTTTAAATTTTATTGCCGAAATCGCTTTTTCTCGCCGAGATAAGCACGTTTTCTGAAATGCCGCTCTCCCGTCACTCTGGTTAAAGTGTTATGAAAAAAAAGGCTGTTGGGGGCTAGGGAGTATCGAGTTGATCATTATACATGAAGAAATAACCAATTTCATCGTTTGGTTTATGTTTTACACGCGTTTTAAATTTTATTGCCGAAATCGCTTTTTCTCGCCGAGATAAGCACGTTTTCTGAAATGCCGCTCTCCCGTCACTCTGGTTAAAGTGTTATGAAAAAAAAGGCTGTTGGGGGCTAGGGAGTATCGAGTTGATCATTATACATGAAGAAATAACCAATTTCATCGTTTGGTTTATGTTTTACACGCGTTTTAAATTTTATTGCCGAAATCGCTTTTTCTCGCCGAGATAAGCACGTTTTCTGAAATGCCGCTCTCCCGTCACTCTGGTTAAAGTGTTATGAAAAAAAAGGCTGTTGGGGGCTAGGGAGTATCGAGTTGATCATTATACATGAAGAAATAACCAATTTCATCGTTTGGTTTATGTTTTACACGCGTTTTAAATTTTATTGCCGAAATCGCTTTTTCTCGCCGAGATAAGCACGTTTTCTGAAATGCCGCTCTCCCGTCACTCTGGTTAAAGTGTTATGAAAAAAAAGGCTGTTGGGGGCTAGGGAGTATCGAGTTGATCATTATACATGAAGAAATAACCAATTTCATCGTTTGGTTTATGTTTTACACGCGTTTTAAATTTTATTGCCGAAATCGCTTTTTCTCGCCGAGATAAGCACGTTTTCTGAAATGCCGCTCTCCCGTCACTCTGGTTAAAGTGTTATGAAAAAAAAGGCTGTTGGGGGCTAGGGAGTATCGAGTTGATCATTATACATGAAGAAATAACCAATTTCATCGTTTGGTTTATGTTTTACACGCGTTTTAAATTTTATTGCCGAAATCGCTTTTTCTCGCCGAGATAAGCACGTTTTCTGAAATGCCGCTCTCCCGTCACTCTGGTTAAAGTGTTATGAAAAAAAAGGCTGTTGGGGGCTAGGGAGTATCGAGTTGATCATTATACATGAAGAAATAACCAATTTCATCGTTTGGTTTATGTTTTACACGCGTTTTAAATTTTATTGCCGAAATCGCTTTTTCTCGCCGAGATAAGCACGTTTTCTGAAATGCCGCTCTCCCGTCACTCTGGTTAAAGTGTTATGAAAAAAAAGGCTGTTGGGGGCTAGGGAGTATCGAGTTGATCATTATACATGAAGAAATAACCAATTTCATCGTTTGGTTTATGTTTTACACGCGTTTTAAATTTTATTGCCGAAATCGCTTTTTCTCGCCGAGATAAGCACGTTTTCTGAAATGCCGCTCTCCCGTCACTCTGGTTAAAGTGTTATGAAAAAAAAGGCTGTTGGGGGCTAGGGAGTATCGAGTTGATCATTATACATGAAGAAATAACCAATTTCATCGTTTGGTTTATGTTTTACACGCGTTTTAAATTTTATTGCCGAAATCGCTTTTTCTCGCCGAGATAAGCACGTTTTCTGAAATGCCGCTCTCCCGTCACTCTGGTTAAAGTGTTATGAAAAAAAAGGCTGTTGGGGGCTAGGGAGTATCGAGTTGATCATTATACATGAAGAAATAACCAATTTCATCGTTTGGTTTATGTTTTACACGCGTTTTAAATTTTATTGCCGAAATCGCTTTTTCTCGCCGAGATAAGCACGTTTTCTGAAATGCCGCTCTCCCGTCACTCTGGTTAAAGTGTTATGAAAAAAAAGGCTGTTGGGGGCTAGGGAGTATCGAGTTGATCATTATACATGAAGAAATAACCAATTTCATCGTTTGGTTTATGTTTTACACGCGTTTTAAATTTTATTGCCGAAATCGCTTTTTCTCGCCGAGATAAGCACGTTTTCTGAAATGCCGCTCTCCCGTCACTCTGGTTAAAGTGTTATGAAAAAAAAGGCTGTTGGGGGCTAGGGAGTATCGAGTTGATCATTATACATGAAGAAATAACCAATTTCATCGTTTGGTTTATGTTTTACACGCGTTTTAAATTTTATTGCCGAAATCGCTTTTTCTCGCCGAGATAAGCACGTTTTCTGAAATGCCGCTCTCCCGTCACTCTGGTTAAAGTGTTATGAAAAAAAAGGCTGTTGGGGGCTAGGGAGTATCGAGTTGATCATTATACATGAAGAAATAACCAATTTCATCGTTTGGTTTATGTTTTACACGCGTTTTAAATTTTATTGCCGAAATCGCTTTTTCTCGCCGAGATAAGCACGTTTTCTGAAATGCCGCTCTCCCGTCACTCTGGTTAAAGTGTTATGAAAAAAAAGGCTGTTGGGGGCTAGGGAGTATCGAGTTGATCATTATACATGAAGAAATAACCAATTTCATCGTTTGGTTTATGTTTTACACGCGTTTTAAATTTTATTGCCGAAATCGCTTTTTCTCGCCGAGATAAGCACGTTTTCTGAAATGCCGCTCTCCCGTCACTCTGGTTAAAGTGTTATGAAAAAAAAGGCTGTTGGGGGCTAGGGAGTATCGAGTTGATCATTATACATGAAGAAATAACCAATTTCATCGTTTGGTTTATGTTTTACACGCGTTTTAAATTTTATTGCCGAAATCGCTTTTTCTCGCCGAGATAAGCACGTTTTCTGAAATGCCGCTCTCCCGTCACTCTGGTTAAAGTGTTATGAAAAAAAAGGCTGTTGGGGGCTAGGGAGTATCGAGTTGATCATTATACATGAAGAAATAACCAATTTCATCGTTTGGTTTATGTTTTACACGCGTTTTAAATTTTATTGCCGAAATCGCTTTTTCTCGCCGAGATAAGCACGTTTTCTGAAATGCCGCTCTCCCGTCACTCTGGTTAAAGTGTTATGAAAAAAAAGGCTGTTGGGGGCTAGGGAGTATCGAGTTGATCATTATACATGAAGAAATAACCAATTTCATCGTTTGGTTTATGTTTTACACGCGTTTTAAATTTTATTGCCGAAATCGCTTTTTCTCGCCGAGATAAGCACGTTTTCTGAAATGCCGCTCTCCCGTCACTCTGGTTAAAGTGTTATGAAAAAAAAGGCTGTTGGGGGCTAGGGAGTATCGAGTTGATCATTATACATGAAGAAATAACCAATTTCATCGTTTGGTTTATGTTTTACACGCGTTTTAAATTTTATTGCCGAAATCGCTTTTTCTCGCCGAGATAAGCACGTTTTCTGAAATGCCGCTCTCCCGTCACTCTGGTTAAAGTGTTATGAAAAAAAAGGCTGTTGGGGGCTAGGGAGTATCGAGTTGATCATTATACATGAAGAAATAACCAATTTCATCGTTTGGTTTATGTTTTACACGCGTTTTAAATTTTATTGCCGAAATCGCTTTTTCTCGCCGAGATAAGCACGTTTTCTGAAATGCCGCTCTCCCGTCACTCTGGTTAAAGTGTTATGAAAAAAAAGGCTGTTGGGGGCTAGGGAGTATCGAGTTGATCATTATACATGAAGAAATAACCAATTTCATCGTTTGGTTTATGTTTTACACGCGTTTTAAATGTTATTGCCGAAATCGCTTTTTCTCGCCGAGATAAGCACGTTTTCTGAAATGCCGCTCTCCCGTCACTCTGGTTAAAGTGTTATGAAAAAAAAGGCTGTTGGGGGCTAGGGAGTATCGAGTTGATCATTATACATGAAGAAATAACCAATTTCATCGTTTGGTTTATGTTTTACACGCGTTTTAAATTTTATTGCCGAAATCGCTTTTTCTCGCCGAGATAAGCACGTTTTCTGAAATGCCGCTCTCCCGTCACTCTGGTTAAAGTGTTATGAAAAAAAAGGCTGTTGGGGGCTAGGGAGTATCGAGTTGATCATTATACATGAAGAAATAACCAATTTCATCGTTTGGTTTATGTTTTACACGCGTTTTAAATTTTATTGCCGAAATCGCTTTTTCTCGCCGAGATAAGCACGTTTTCTGAAATGCCGCTCTCCCGTCACTCTGGTTAAAGTGTTATGAAAAAAAAGGCTGTTGGGGGCTAGGGAGTATCGAGTTGATCATTATACATGAAGAAATAACCAATTTCATCGTTTGGTTTATGTTTTACACGCGTTTTAAATTTTATTGCCGAAATCGCTTTTTCTCGCCGAGATAAGCACGTTTTCTGAAATGCCGCTCTCCCGTCACTCTGGTTAAAGTGTTATGAAAAAAAAGGCTGTTGGGGGCTAGGGAGTATCGAGTTGATCATTATACATGAAGAAATAACCAATTTCATCGTTTGGTTTATGTTTTACACGCGTTTTAAATTTTATTGCCGAAATCGCTTTTTCTCGCCGAGATAAGCACGTTTTCTGAAATGCCGCTCTCCCGTCACTCTGGTTAAAGTGTTATGAAAAAAAAGGCTGTTGGGGGCTAGGGAGTATCGAGTTGATCATTATACATGAAGAAATAACCAATTTCATCGTTTGGTTTATGTTTTACACGCGTTTTAAATTTTATTGCCGAAATCGCTTTTTCTCGCCGAGATAAGCACGTTTTCTGAAATGCCGCTCTCCCGTCACTCTGGTTAAAGTGTTATGAAAAAAAAGGCTGTTGGGGGCTAGGGAGTATCGAGTTGATCATTATACATGAAGAAATAACCAATTTCATCGTTTGGTTTATGTTTTACACGCGTTTTAAATTTTATTGCCGAAATCGCTTTTTCTCGCCGAGATAAGCACGTTTTCTGAAATGCCGCTCTCCCGTCACTCTGGTTAAAGTGTTATGAAAAAAAAGGCTGTTGGGGGCTAGGGAGTATCGAGTTGATCATTATACATGAAGAAATAACCAATTTCATCGTTTGGTTTATGTTTTACACGCGTTTTAAATTTTATTGCCGAAATCGCTTTTTCTCGCCGAGATAAGCACGTTTTCTGAAATGCCGCTCTCCCGTCACTCTGGTTAAAGTGTTATGAAAAAAAAGGCTGTTGGGGGCTAGGGAGTATCGAGTTGATCATTATACATGAAGAAATAACCAATTTCATCGTTTGGTTTATGTTTTACACGCGTTTTAAATTTTATTGCCGAAATCGCTTTTTCTCGCCGAGATAAGCACGTTTTCTGAAATGCCGCTCTCCCGTCACTCTGGTTAAAGTGTTATGAAAAAAAAGGCTGTTGGGGGCTAGGGAGTATCGAGTTGATCATTATACATGAAGAAATAACCAATTTCATCGTTTGGTTTATGTTTTACACGCGTTTTAAATTTTATTGCCGAAATCGCTTTTTCTCGCCGAGATAAGCACGTTTTCTGAAATGCCGCTCTCCCGTCACTCTGGTTAAAGTGTTATGAAAAAAAAGGCTGTTGGGGGCTAGGGAGTATCGAGTTGATCATTATACATGAAGAAATAACCAATTTCATCGTTTGGTTTATGTTTTACACGCGTTTTAAATTTTATTGCCGAAATCGCTTTTTCTCGCCGAGATAAGCACGTTTTCTGAAATGCCGCTCTCCCGTCACTCTGGTTAAAGTGTTATGAAAAAAAAGGCTGTTGGGGGCTAGGGAGTATCGAGTTGATCATTATACATGAAGAAATAACCAATTTCATCGTTTGGTTTATGTTTTACACGCGTTTTAAATTTTATTGCCGAAATCGCTTTTTCTCGCCGAGATAAGCACGTTTTCTGAAATGCCGCTCTCCCGTCACTCTGGTTAAAGTGTTATGAAAAAAAAGGCTGTTGGGGGCTAGGGAGTATCGAGTTGATCATTATACATGAAGAAATAACCAATTTCATCGTTTGGTTTATGTTTTACACGCGTTTTAAATTTTATTGCCGAAATCGCTTTTTCTCGCCGAGATAAGCACGTTTTCTGAAATGCCGCTCTCCCGTCACTCTGGTTAAAGTGTTATGAAAAAAAAGGCTGTTGGGGGCTAGGGAGTATCGAGTTGATCATTATACATGAAGAAATAACCAATTTCATCGTTTGGTTTATGTTTTACACGCGTTTTAAATTTTATTGCCGAAATCGCTTTTTCTCGCCGAGATAAGCACGTTTTCTGAAATGCCGCTCTCCCGTCACTCTGGTTAAAGTGTTATGAAAAAAAAGGCTGTTGGGGGCTAGGGAGTATCGAGTTGATCATTATACATGAAGAAATAACCAATTTCATCGTTTGGTTTATGTTTTACACGCGTTTTAAATTTTATTGCCGAAATCGCTTTTTCTCGCCGAGATAAGCACGTTTTCTGAAATGCCACTCTCCCGTCACTCTGGTTAAAGTGTTATGAAAAAAAAGGCTGTTGGGGGCTAGGGAGTGTCGAGTTGATCATTATACATGAAGAAATAACCAATTTCATCGTTTGGTTTATGTTTTACACGCGTTTTAAATTGTAT
This sequence comes from Syngnathus leptorhynchus, assembly GCF_054491065.1. Taxonomy (NCBI): domain Eukaryota; kingdom Metazoa; phylum Chordata; class Actinopteri; order Syngnathiformes; family Syngnathidae; genus Syngnathus; species Syngnathus leptorhynchus. The sequence continues at coordinate 4,044 of NW_028232742.1, read as the reverse complement.
TGCCGAAATCGCTTTTTCTCGCCGAGATAAGCACGTTTTCTGAAATGCCGCTCTCCCGTCACTCTGGTTAAAGTGTTATGAAAAAAAAGGCTGTTGGGGGCTAGGGAGTATCGAGTTGATCATTATACATGAAGAAATAACCAATTTCATCGTTTGGTTTATGTTTTACACGCGTTTTAAATTTTATTGCCGAAATCGCTTTTTCTCGCCGAGATAAGCACGTTTTCTGAAATGCCGCTCTCCCGTCACTCTGGTTAAAGTGTTATGAAAAAAAAGGCTGTTGGGGGCTAGGGAGTATCGAGTTGATCATTATACATGAAGAAATAACCAATTTCATCGTTTGGTTTATGTTTTACACGCGTTTTAAATTTTATTGCCGAAATCGCTTTTTCTCGCCGAGATAAGCACGTTTTCTGAAATGCCGCTCTCCCGTCACTCTGGTTAAAGTGTTATGAAAAAAAAGGCTGTTGGGGGCTAGGGAGTATCGAGTTGATCATTATACATGAAGAAATAACCAATTTCATCGTTTGGTTTATGTTTTACACGCGTTTTAAATTTTATTGCCGAAATCGCTTTTTCTCGCCGAGATAAGCACGTTTTCTGAAATGCCGCTCTCCCGTCACTCTGGTTAAAGTGTTATGAAAAAAAAGGCTGTTGGGGGCTAGGGAGTATCGAGTTGATCATTATACATGAAGAAATAACCAATTTCATCGTTTGGTTTATGTTTTACACGCGTTTTAAATTTTATTGCCGAAATCGCTTTTTCTCGCCGAGATAAGCACGTTTTCTGAAATGCCGCTCTCCCGTCACTCTGGTTAAAGTGTTATAAAAAAAAAGGCTGTTGGGGGCTAGGGAGTATCGAGTTGATCATTATACATGAAGAAATAACCAATTTCATCGTTTGGTTTATGTTTTACACGCGTTTTAAATTTTATTGCCGAAATCGCTTTTTCTCGCCGAGATAAGCACGTTTTCTGAAATGCCGCTCTCCCGTCACTCTGGTTAAAGTGTTATGAAAAAAAAGGCTGTTGGGGGCTAGGGAGTATCGAGTTGATCATTATACATGAAGAAATAAGCAATTTCATCGTTTGGTTTATGTTTTACACGCGTTTTAAATTTTATTGCCGAAATCGCTTTTTCTCGCCGAGATAAGCACGTTTTCTGAAATGCCGCTCTCCCGTCACTCTGGTTAAAGTGTTATGAAAAAAAAGGCTGTTGGGGGCTAGGGAGTATCGAGTTGATCATTATACATGAAGAAATAACCAATTTCATCGTTTGGTTTATGTTTTACACGCGTTTTAAATTTTATTGCCGAAATCGCTTTTTCTCGCCGAGATAAGCACGTTTTCTGAAATGCCGCTCTCCCGTCACTCTGGTTAAAGTGTTATGAAAAAAAAGGCTGTTGGGGGCTAGGGAGTATCGAGTTGATCATTATACATGAAGAAATAACCAATTTCATCGTTTGGTTTATGTTTTACACGCGTTTTAAATTTTATTGCCGAAATCGCTTTTTCTCGCCGAGATAAGCACGTTTTCTGAAATGCCGCTCTCCCGTCACTCTGGTTAAAGTGTTATGAAAAAAAAGGCTGTTGGGGGCTAGGGAGTATCGAGTTGATCATTATACATGAAGAAATAACCAATTTCATCGTTTGGTTTATGTTTTACACGCGTTTTAAATGTTATTGCCGAAATCGCTTTTTCTCGCCGAGATAAGCACGTTTTCTGAAATGCCGCTCTCCCGTCACTCTGGTTAAAGTGTTATGAAAAAAAAGGCTGTTGGGGGCTAGGGAGTATCGAGTTGATCATTATACATGAAGAAATAACCAATTTCATCGTTTGGTTTATGTTTTAGACGCGTTTTAAATTTTATTGCCGAAATCGCTTTTTCTCGCCGAGATAAGCACGTTTTCTGAAATGCCGCTCTCCCGTCACTCTGGTTAAAGTGTTATGAAAAAAAAGGCTGTTGGGGGCTAGGGAGTATCGAGTTGATCATTATACATGAAGAAATAACCAATTTCATCGTTTGGTTTATGTTTTACACGCGTTTTAAATTTTATTGCCGAAATCGCTTTTTCTCGCCGAGATAAGCACGTTTTCTGAAATGCCGCTCTCCCGTCACTCTGGTTAAAGTGTTATGAAAAAAAAGGCTGTTGGGGGCTAGGGAGTATCGAGTTGATCATTATACATGAAGAAATAACCAATTTCATCGTTTGGTTTATGTTTTACACGCGTTTTAAATTTTATTGCCGAAATCGCTTTTTCTCGCCGAGATAAGCACGTTTTCTGAAATGCCGCTCTCCCGTCACTCTGGTTAAAGTGTTATGAAAAAAAAGGCTGTTGGGGGCTAGGGAGTATCGAGTTGATCATTATACATGAAGAAATAACCAATTTCATCGTTTGGTTTATGTTTTACACGCGTTTTAAATTTTATTGCCGAAATCGCTTTTTCTCGCCGAGATAAGCACGTTTTCTGAAATGCCGCTCTCCCGTCACTCTGGTTAAAGTGTTATGAAAAAAAAGGCTGTTGGGGGCTAGGGAGTATCGAGTTGATCATTATACATGAAGAAATAACCAATTTCATCGTTTGGTTTATGTTTTACACGCGTTTTAAATTTTATTGCCGAAATCGCTTTTTCTCGCCGAGATAAGCACGTTTTCTGAAATGCCGCTCTCCCGTCACTCTGGTTAAAGTGTTATGAAAAAAAAGGCTGTTGGGGGCTAGGGAGTATCGAGTTGATCATTATACATGAAGAAATAACCAATTTCATCGTTTGGTTTATGTTTTACACGCGTTTTAAATTTTATTGCCGAAATCGCTTTTTCTCGCCGAGATAAGCACGTTTTCTGAAATGCCGCTCTCCCGTCACTCTGGTTAAAGTGTTATGAAAAAAAAGGCTGTTGGGGGCTAGGGAGTATCGAGTTGATCATTATACATGAAGAAATAACCAATTTCATCGTTTGGTTTATGTTTTACACGCGTTTTAAATTTTATTGCCGAAATCGCTTTTTCTCGCCGAGATAAGCACGTTTTCTGAAATGCCGCTCTCCCGTCACTCTGGTTAAAGTGTTATGAAAAAAAAGGCTGTTGGGGGCTAGGGAGTATCGAGTTGATCATTATACATGAAGAAATAACCAATTTCATCGTTTGGTTTATGTTTTACACGCGTTTTAAATTTTATTGCCGAAATCGCTTTTTCTCGCCGAGATAAGCACGTTTTCTGAAATGCCGCTCTCCCGTCACTCTGGTTAAAGTGTTATGAAAAAAAAGGCTGTTGGGGGCTAGGGAGTATCGAGTTGATCATTATACATGAAGAAATAACCAATTTCATCGTTTGGTTTATGTTTTACACGATGCTGAGCTCCAGCTGGAAGTGTAAAAAGAACCGGGCTGGTTAAAAAAAGAACCGGGCGACCCGGTAAAATTATTTAGCCGGGGCTCTGGAAGCCTAACACGGCGTGATCTTGTCCAAAAAGCCGCTGCTGAGCTCCAGCTGGAAGTGTAAAAAGAACCGGGCTGGTTAAAAAAAAGAACCGGGCGGCCCGGTAAAATTGCTTAGCCGGGGCTCTGGAAGCCTAACCCGGCGTGATACTGTGCAAAAAGCCGCTGCTGAGCTCCAGCTGGAAGTGTAAAAAAAACCGGGCTGGTTAAAAAAAAGAACCGGGCGACCCTGTAAAATTGCTTAGCCGGGGCTCTGGAAGCCTAACACGGCGTGATCTTGTCCAAAAACCCGCTGCTGAGCTCCAGCTGGAAGTGTAAAAAGAACCGGGCTGGTTAAAAAAAAGAACCGGGCGGGCCGGTAAAATTGCTTAGCCGGGGCTCTGGAAGCCTAACACGGCGTGATCTTGTCCAAAAAGCCGCTCGTGAGCTCCAGCTGGAAGTGTAAAAAGAACCGGGCTGGTTCAAAAAAAGAACCGGGCGGCCCGGTAGAATTTCTTAGCCGAGGTCCTGGAAGCCTAACCCGGCGTGATCTTGCGCAAAAAGCCGCTGCTGAGCTCCAGCTGGAAGTGTAAAAAGAACCGGGCTGGTTCAAAAAAAGAACCGGG
>NW_028232741.1:0-14947 GCF_054491065.1 Syngnathus leptorhynchus | reverse complement strand
TCTCAAGAGGCCCCTGTGTAGCCTTTTAAGTTCTACGCAGTGTTTCTGTATTCTTTCAAACACACTAAACCATCGCAAGATAGCTAACGTCCACACACCTCTGTCTCAAAGCCAGATTTTTGTCGTACATAAAAGTTCGACCAACATAAATCATATCTGAACTTTTTCCACCATTAACGTGACCTACAAACTGTACAACTCTATTGTGTGGGAAAGTATTTTTCAAGGGGCAAAGGAAAACTAAATGTCGTTGCACAAGTGTGCACACCCTCTTCTAATTGGTCTCGGGTTGCGTTTCAAATTAACCAGTCACAACTAATATTAATGCCACCATTGAAAGTGCCTCCGATTAATGGCCTTCCAGAAAAAGTCTGAAGATTCTTTTGAACTGTTCATATTTTGCTAGTTCTATGTGTAAATAAAAACCAGCCCGAAATGATGACGCTCCACAATAGCCGTGCTGTTTTAAAAATTATTGCTGAAAGAAATATGCCACTGGCGTTACCTGTGTTGATGATTCCCGGATTGGAGTGAAACCATGTGGGCAACACAAGGCCGCTGAACGTGGAGAAGCCAAGGATGAGCAGGTTACGAGATGAGTTAAGATCCACATACTGAAGACATAAAAAGAGAGGAACTATAGTATACCAATTTTATTGACAGATGCAAACTATTATGTCTTTTTTTAATACGCCTCAGCTGAAATTCATTTAATGTCCTGAGTGATATAGTCTGGAATGTTGGCATAGATTGGCAAAAAATGCAATTCTGCATTCATTTATTGTATGTTCACCCAGTATGAGGCGAATATAGTTTTCCATGTTTGCATTTAATCAGTCTGCCCTATTTTGATAAAGTTGTATTTTTTTCAAGGTAAAAAATCAAGAAAATATTTAATAATATTTAATATGATATTATATTTAATATATTTCATCAGCCAGCCCTGCTCTGATAAAGTTGCTTTTTTTTTTTTTTTTTTAAAGGATTTTTTTTTTAAATATTTTGCAATATTGTTTCTTTGCCCATCTTGCCAGTATCTCATCTACTACTTTGAGAAATAATTGTTCGGACCACAAGTGCACAAGACCCACTGTAATCTTCTGGCGTATGAAAGCCATGACCCAAAAATTGTGTCTCAACAAAAAAAAAAAAATGTCAAAAAAGTGACTATTCTTCTGAAATTATCTTTTTAGACAGCTGTGACAACTTGATCTGAAAATAAAATGGGATATTTGTTTTTCGCAGAAAAGTATATTTTCATTACGTTCCAAATACTCGTTAGTCATGCTCCACATTTCTGTCCTTATTTTTACCCTTCAACTGTTCCTGTCTGCTTGAAGCATGTATCACCACCAGCACGTTAAACGAGCTCGTTTTGCAACACAGTTCCGTGCATCCGTCATAATTCCGCTGTGGGTATAGACCGCGCTCCGACAACGTGGAAAAGATGTCTTGAGTTTTGTGTTTGTTTTTCTGGGTAGAACTCCTCAGCAAGCCGCTATCCCGCTGCTAAGAATTCTGGGAACCAGGACACGAATGGCAAATACTGCTGTGAGGCATGAAAACATCCAAATGGTTGAGTGCATTCTCTTTCAGTCACTTGTCTCTCTTTCATGAGCTTGTTTTCCTTTTCTTTTTTTCTACTCTAAATAATTTCCACATGATGTGGCGAGGGCGCGGTATTTATTGCCTACTGTTAAATGCCTGCAAATAATTTCTTCTCAAATGCTTGCAAATAATTGTTTTCCCCTTGAAGTGAATACAACGGGGCTGTTGACGTGGGCCACGTCTGTGCAAATGCACTGTGTCTTTCCAGGTCAAGCACTGTAGAAAGGTCATATTGTGTGAGTGGGAGCACACTAAGGACGGCGTTGCCCCTCCTCCTCTCTCAACTGACAAAATGTGGCCTGTTTGCCATCTGTATTTGGAGAAGCTGATAAGACTGTACATGTGTTTAGTCAAAATTGATTAGAACTGAAAAACCTTACTTGTTGCCAAATATTTCTTTAGAAATAGGATTACAATACGAAAATCATTTTAAAATGAACTTTTTTTCGGTTACAGCGATAATTCGATTTACACGTTGAGTCCGTTCCGTGACAAAGCATACACATCCAACTTTTTCAAATGAGTTTTCCCCCCACTGAAAAGAATGGAAATGCCTTTAATCCCTCTCAACTGTTTCCGTCTGGGGTTTTCTTGGATTTTGGTATTTTCCTTTCTGGTCATATTCAGGTCTGGTGTTTTCGATTGTGTTTTTCTTCCTGAAATGTTGAGATGTGACAGGGGGTGTTGCCGACCATTTACACAGCTGCAGCGGCGCACACCTAATTCCTAATTTCACTCATCCACTCCTAAAGAAGGCTCAGAGTCCCAGTACTGCTAGAAAAACATGTCAAATTCAGGTTCTAGATTGATTACTCATAGGGGCGCCCTAATCTGATAGTGATATCAGTCTAATATCAACCAAAATTCTTATGACTCAACACTGCTTATAAAAAAAACCCGAGTAATTTAGTATTCAGCTTTGAAAGACAACTTTCCCATGAAGAAAATTATCATGTGGTATACCACTGATATTATTCACATCATGCAGGCAGAGTGTAAATCAATGACCCAAAGTGTTTAGAAAATGTAAGTTAGTCTGTCTGTCTTACCTGCAGGTTCGAAATCCCAACGGCAGCAATCATTCCAAACATAATCAGAAACATGCCCCCGATAACCGGATCCGGGATGGTAATAAAGACGGCTCCAAACTTCCCAAAGATTCCCAGGACAATCATAAGAATTCCAGTCGTCTGGAGCACCAGTCTGCTGCCAACCTAGGATGCATGTGGGGGGGGGGGGGGGGGTTACAGTCTTTCGTCGTAGGCAGTAAAGCAATCAAAAAGTACAAAGCCTTTGGAGAATTTCCTTTAAGTTGGTCTTGGCTGGTGTGCTGCGGACTTGGATTCCGACAGCAGACTTGTCAAGTGCATCAAATCTACACTGCGTGTTTATTTATTTGCATTTCATGGAGCATTCTCGGACATTTGCAATCTGTCCAAAATCAATCGTGTTCATGGCCTGACTCCAAGTTTGAAGAGGTTCAGTCAAAATTTGGAAATTATTACCATGAGGCTTTGACCACAGCTATCTTGGATTAGAACTGAATTTCTTGTCATCCTCAAAGACTCAAATTGGCACTTGATCATATGTACTGCATGTTTTCATGATCAACTCTAACCGAAGGCCTAACAATCAACCCAACCCTCGATCCTAAACCACTCAAACCCAACCACCTCAACCTAATACCCTAACATCGAACCACAAGTAGGCCCCAAACCCTTACTTGACCTCCAACCTCTCTAACCCTAACCAGCTCCAATTCTCTGACCTAATCCGAACAACCCCAATAATTAACCATGATCCTCTTCCACTTGGCCCTAACCAACAGCAATCAAAACTGACTCTAAACTACTCAAGCGCTCAGGCTCCCAACCCTAACCAAACCCACCAATCATACCTCCACCCAACCCCAACCCTCCTATCTCCTAATTCTAACCAACCCTTACCCCCAAACACCTAACTATAACCCTCTAACAGCCAACCCTAACCAAAAGTAACCGTGACAAACCCAAGTCCTCTAGAAACCTAAACCTAATAGTACCCTTCACCCTTCAACCCAAACTTACCCCCCTAATTCTGAACCAATCTTATTTCAGAACTAACCCGAACCACGGACAACCTGAAGCTAACCTCTTCTATTCTCACTGGTACATTTAGTAACACCGCGTCTTTCTCAAAGCTTTCATCACTTTACTTGATTGAATTGGCACTATACCTCTTCCAAGAAATTCTTTTACCAATGAGAAAGCGGAGAAGAGAAACATGAGCTCCTGGAGAGGACGTTTTTGCCTGAGTGTTAAGGAGTTCCCTTTCAACACGGCTGTCATATCAAGAAGAAGTAAGAAAAGTAATGAACACCTTAAATGTGCTACCATAGGCTTTTTTCTGTACGTTGACAGATACTGCTTTCGTATTTGAATGATAGAAGTTGGCCTTAGACGGCCCATGGGCGATCATCTGTCAATCGAAAAATCGATGGAAGCTATGTTGCCTGCTCTATTTGTTGGATTTGTTTTTAAGGGTTCAGAACAACATGTACTTTTATTTTGTCACATAGATGCATGCATTGCTACAGGTACAATTTATCGGGTTTTATGAGTTTCACAAAACATTCTACTCATGCTCATTATTTTGAAGTTAAGCTTCTCGTTAAACTTAATACCTTGTGAACTGAAGTTTAATGACGTTTAATGGCCTTCCTTGTTGCAATTTACTACAGCTGACAAACACCATAGTTTGCACCGGTAACTTGGGGCCCGTTTCAAGCAGGCTTCAATTTGGGGTTTTAAACTTGGATTAGGGTTTCCAGGCTGGTACGTAGGATTTCAATGGAGTGTTTTATAAAAGTCAGGCTTTAAAATGTGGCGTTTAAGTCAGGGTAAGGCTTGCAAATTAGAATTCAAAATCTGGGTCTGGGTTGTGAATAGGGTGAATGTTTCAAATGAGGGTGTTTTAAACCTGGTAATGATTTCAAAGAAGGCATAGGGTTTTAAAGTCAGATTTCAAGCCGGTGTTCGACTTTCAAGCAAGGGTCAGGGTCAGGGTATCATCACCCAAGGTAGCATCTCAGATGTCACGCCATCACAAATCTAATATTACAAGGGCGCCCGTTCACTCTGATGAGTCGACGATTCAGGCTGTTTCCTGCAACCCTTGTGATCCTTCTACTGTAGATACATAAACAAACGACAACTCTGGTGTGTCCCTTACAAAACTCTCAACACTCAAGCTTGAATGGTTGACACCTAAAGCTATTGATAGGAACGCTTGTTCTTCCAAGACGAAATTGGAGAGGACCAACAGCCGCAAGGGTTTAAAGTGATAAGAAGTTGCATACAGGTTAGATTCCTTTGATAAAGTCAAACATCACGCAAGAAAGATTATGATTTAAATAATATAATATTTTAAACTGTAAATATGAACAGGATTATAATTTAAATAGTATAATAATTGAAACTGTAAATATATAAATGCAAATGCCAGTGCATTTAATGTACTTCATTGCCAGTTTCAATGTACCTTGGTGATGCCAAGTGCAGCAATGTTCTGGCTATAGGAGGTAGTCCCATTGCCCGTTCCCCACAGACCAGCCAGGATGCAACCGATGCCTTCGACGGCGATGCCACGGTTGATGGCGTGGGTCGGTGGCGGCGGCGCGCCCGACAGCCGGGCGCAAGCGTAGTAGTCACCAATGGACTCCATGGTGGATGCCAAAACGCCCGCCATCATGCCTAGCACTGATGACACGCTGACAGTGGGCAAGCCCCATTGACCTGCGAACAGACGATTTAAGGATGAATTTTTCAGGTAAAAGAAGGGTCTGCCACTGAAAATTACATTTTATTCAGAGTAGGAGATTGGTAGGGTTAAAAACATCTGCTAATATGTTTTATATGCTGTTATTTAAAACGGTAACTTACTTGCAGTTTGACTTTATTTGTTATGTTAAGAAATAAAATTTATTCCAGCACATTACCCATCATTTGGCAAAAATTCTTTGTGGGTAAAAAGTATTAGTTTTTAACTTTCGTATGATTTGTTGTGGTTTTTGCCCGCGTAAAATCGGATTATGTTCAGATGAAAGGGCCAGCTGTGTGAAATCATGGAGTCCTTGACAAAAATGTGGTACCGTGAATCCCGAGGAAAATTTCTCAAACCGCAAGTATCCGGTGCGGATCTCCGATACACGCGACCTCCTCCTGACTGGGTTGCCGTGTTGCTGAGTAATAAATAGTCACATCCTAGACCCAAGTACTTGCCAGTGGCAAGAAGCCACAATGAAGATTCACAAAGCTGGGTAGTAAACAACATCTGCCTCACAAAAGTGGCCCGGCGATGACAAGACAACAGCATTTGATGCCTTATATACAAACATCTGGATGAATGAGAACATTCCTCGAATCATCTTCACGCCACGTGGCAAAAAGGACGCCAATTTCCTTGTATCGCATTTGACCGATTGTCCGATTGTTTTCATCTAACTCATACCCGCTGATCCGGTCCAACAATTCCGGGAATCCCTGCATCATTCTTAACACTGAATAAGTTCCTGATGCGTGACCTTGTGGACTGGTTCTGGATTTTGTCAACCGCTTGTTTTGTCACTATGGACGCTCGACTGCTTCCCCGTTTTCTGCGCTGATATCATGGCGATGGAGGACTGATCAAATGTTTACTCAACCAACAAACTAAACTTGGTGGTCCTAAAATTCAAATGTTGTCTACCGCTGGGTGATATTTTGGGCAATCCGAATTTGTAAGTGATTTTCTATTCTTAACGGATCAAACAATAACATTGCTACAACTTGTATCGACAAACCTCAATCCATCTGTGAACATGGAGCTCATCTGGTTGGTAGAATCAGTCTTAACTCTGCCTCAACAGTGCAGGGCCCGACAACATCCCGTACACAATAAATGAATTCTGATCATTGTTAACCTTGTTTACCATGTGTAGCTATGCCAGACTTTAAGCTTTATTTATATCCCGGGAAAAACAGTCTTGATGTTCTGATATGATATGCCCCACCCTCCACAACAAAAAATTAAAACCATTTCCAGATGCCTTAATAAAATATATCTGACATTCTTGGGCCAAAATCCACAAAAGATGAAGAATTACAGAATATTTTACATCCATTTGAGACATTGCACTTAAAATTTCGACGATACTTCGTTTTTCGCAGGAGATGTGTTCCAGACCCACCCGCGAAAAACGTAAACCGCAAGTAGAAACAGTATATGCATTATTTAGAAATTTAAATAACAATGTATTGAAATTTCCAACTCAGTGGCCGCTAGACAGCATGGGTGTATTGTAAGTCAATTAGAAGTACTCTTTACCTTGGCAAATATTGCAAAGTCTCCAACCCTCAGAATTAAGACTCGTTGTGGTCCAGTACAGAATGTTAAAGCTTTTTAAACCCTCCCCAATACTTTTACGCTACATTAACCTTTCTTAATCCCTTAATAACCATTCCCACACTGTGCTGTGCATGTATTGTACCTTTACAGTAAATAAAAGAACAAACGTGATACTGTCACGTATAAACTTGCGAATTGGGGAGGGATCACTGTATTTGTTTCTGGCGTGTGTGTAAGGTGGAGGTGTAAGGCACAGTTTGTGTGTCTGCTTTTACATTTGTGATCCTTTCCTATAAAGGGCTTCCAGTAACATGTTATGTCAGGACATATATTTGTTTTTTACACTTACACACTCCAGTGAGAGACAGTGCTATAGGAAGGCTAGCTCCCTGACATGTTTGAAAAGAGCCTTTGAAATATCTCTGACAGAAAACAGACGCACCAGCAAAGGCAGTGCGAATTCATTGAAACGTTTTGCACGTAATAAATATGTCCTTTTTATTGTCCCTAAAAAGAGGGATTGTTATTTGATTGTATATTTTACTGGAAGAACAAAATTGGATGTGCCCTAATGGAATAGAGGCAAATTGGAGTACAGTACATGCACGGATATGGGAAAAAAAATCATGATGTGTGAAATTGTTGTCCCATATCCAAACTATATGGAGGCAACATGAAATGCACAACGGTAATAGTGACCCAATTTAAAGCAAGTATCAGCCAATGGTTGTTTACCTGGGTAGGGAATGTGGAACCAAGGCGAGTTGGCAACAGCATCCAGATTAATGTCAGTCCTCGCTGAGTAACCGTATTTGTCCGACTTGGATGGCAGCACATCGAAGACGGTCAGCAGAAAACAAACCAGCCAGCCGCCACACATTCCAAACAAGGCCTAGAGTTTAGCGGGCAAAAATTTCATGTCAGGGAAATGACGACCCACACAATATTGGAAAATTCTGCTATCAAATGCAGATGTCATGAAGCCAAAGGAAAAATCCCCTGAAATATTATATTTGGACTTCCTGGTTTTGGTCTGTTGACATCAGGATGTGTTGCTGGATGTTTATGGGAGATAACGCAGAGGGATCAGGGTATGCTCAGATTCAAGGGAAGCTACATGCTCTGACATCAAGTATTTGTTTTTAGGACGGCGAAGCCTTTCTTACACAATTCGGAACACTCATCAGTAGCTCTGAAGAGCTTGGCTCTGCTTTGCTGTACTGTGACACCTGATTTAGTTTGAATAGTAACCATGAGTTTTTAGTTAAACCAGAACCAACTACAGTGAGTGGAGAATTCATCCTTAAGTCACCTTGTAAAAACAGTCCAATTGAGTGGCTGGGCGTTGGCTTCTCTTTCAGTGTCGTTTTAAGGAAGGTCATTCCGTTATGCTAGGACGCCCGATACACTTTGTGTATTTAATACGAAAGCGTGCACTGAAAGATTTTCAGAATTCGTATTGATTCTTTTTTGCATCCAAACTGCTAACGCCCGGAGCGGTAGTGACTCAGAGAAGCCTTAGGTGACTCCAGAATAACTCTCTGACACTCAAGTTGACATGATTTCCATGAAGATACAAGAGGTGCTTCAGGAGGACGCATTCCATGGAGTCACGCTTGATGTGCTTCAGGAGTCGGGCCAGCGTCACAGGTGCGAGTTTGTCAGCGGTTACTCAACAGTAATATAAAAGCATCACAGTTTGTACGGCAGAGCGTGCTGGGGCAAACAAGTTCAAGCGTGGAAGCTGGTGACTCACCGAGAAGAGCTTGAAGAGAGGGTAGTGGAACACTTTCCATTTCTTGTCCTTGTAGGCAATCAGCGGGACATCCACTTTGCTCAGGTACTGCGAGAACAGCAGGATGAGGCACACAGTGCTGTGGACGCATAATAGTGGAGTGACAATTTAGCTTACAAGCTAGCTGATGGCTAGCGCCTCATGTCCTAATATGGTAAAGGGATACACTCCATCCACCGGAGGCTTTGATTGAATATAGTTTGGTGGCTCAAACATGTAGGGATACGAAGACATAAGGAAGATGGATTTCCAAGGACACACGGAAACAAGAGTTTGATTTTTCACCATTCTGAAGTCTAATTTTATAAGCAGCACTTATTTTTTATCATTCCAATTTTGTAGGATTGTAAACAGGACATTTCTCTTTGGTGTGTCAGATTTGCAAGACATTTATTTTCACTTCACAAGGGTTTTAAGAAATCGTTTTAAATTGAAATATTTTTCTCTCTAATAGACTTTTAAAATATGTCCATTGCTTCCTGTGGGAAACAATGTCACACTTTCTTGCGGCATGATGTATTATGTCGAAATTAACGCGTTGACAAGCTGCACATCTGCAGATGTTAAAGACACCGCAGCCTTCCTCGGGCTCAGGTGGAAATGTATTCCTGGGAATGCGTTCTGTCTGGATACAAAAAAAAATAAAATTGACCTTTACGTGCCTGAAGACAGACGCAACACTCCCTCGTTGGCCGGGGGGGGACGACAGCAAGCAGGCCTTGAATTATGTAAGTCAATCAATCATTCATTAAAGAAAAGAGACGCCATTATTCAAGCAACAGCATTTTTCCCGCACAATAACCGATCAAACTTGCGAAGACCACTTTGTGAAAGACAAAGAGTGCAAAAAGTTAATGGCGACCATGTGTGCTGGCCGGTCATGATGCTGCTGTAGTTCCTCATTTTGGGACAGCAAAATAAGCTCGTAACATCTTCATCGCCGTAACCCGTCACGCATTGCTTCCAACTCTAATATCATCTAATTAACTTTGCCGGTTCTTTTTTCAAAACAGGCAATAACGTTAATTCCAAGGAATTTGTTCAAAACATCAGTCCTACCTGGCTGGTGTCTATGCACAAGATTTATTTTATTCCCCCCACACACTGACCTAAATCAACAACTGTGAGAATTCCTACGGACACCTGGACGATTTGAACGCGTACAAATCATAAATAAAATTGGATGGATCTTGTTGTCTTTGGTGATTACATAAACGTGTACGTGAGGTGAAGTCAACACTAAATTGTCTTCAGTATTTACAAAAACTCTTAGGTAAGGTTCAGTTGAGCCTTTAAATGGTGTTTGATGACAACAATAAGTATGTTAGGTTTATCCAAGATCCTAAATTGCTTATTTACGAAAACAAGTTGATGGGATTCATTCGTCTCTGATGTTGATTGTACAAAAGCATGTTGCCTTATTCCCTTTTGAAGATTTTTGATGAGGGGAAAAAAGTGAAGTCTCGTGATAGCTACATGCTAATTCTGAATGTAAACAAGTGCAGGTTTTTGTCAAGTAACTCGCAGAAGGAAAGGTTCAGATAAGTCCGCTCTCTCTTTCTCTTGCTTTTCTTAAAGAGGAAGTCAGATCCAAGTTTACCTTTGGGATTAAAATTGCTTTTGTGAATTATGAATTCATCATAAAACGCCACCCTTTTTGTAAACAAGCTCACGTCAGCCATTCTGTCATTTGCTATCAGCTGAAAATGACATGACGGTGCCTAAGGGCTCAAGTAACGATCATGGCTCACCTGTTTGCTGGGTTTGGGCATGTGACTCTCGCAAGCCTCTTGAAATAACCGCCTAAAGGTCACACCGACCAGGCAGAAAAATCTCTCAATGTGGACCTCGGTGCAAACGCAGATGTCGCTAGGTTCAAGCTGGAAACGAATTAAAGTGACTAAAAGTGCTTCTTGTTAAGCGTCTACAGCTGTAGCTGCCAGACCTCTGTGACAAAACCACTTGTACTGACAAATCCCACTTAGTGACACAAGGTTTTAAACATCCAAGTCAGCGGAAAAAAGAAAAACATCAAAGCACACTGCGGGGCAAGAATGAAGATGTAGCGCCCTTGCCGTAGTGACGTAAAGCTTTCATCTGCCGCACAAATTTTCCACAGACAGACGCGATGCCTTCGCCGAAAACAGACCCAAGGCCTCGTTCAACGAAAAGCAATGTGCTGTTGTAAAAGCTGAAACTCGACAGCGGATCCTTGACGTTTCCTGTGTCTGAGAACAGAAAACTCACGTGGATGACCACGACGTTTGGCGCTGCAAATTTGTGACTAAATTCAGGTTGAACTGAAGAAACTAGAAGCGTTTTCAGCTTCCATCCAAAAAGCTCAAGTCCCGTTTGCCTCGATTCAACGTATGCTGATCATGAGCGAAAATGCAAAAACATAGCGGGCACGTTTGGTGAAACGCTGACCTTGTGGTTTTGAGTCTCCCATTTTATGATGAGGTATCAAACTTCACTGACTTGGTCCCTCTACAAAACTCAAACATTTTGAAATATAGCCCTGCATTTCAAGTACATGTGCTTTAAATTTAGTTGCAGTACAATATCTCTTGGAGAAGTTGATCTTTTGACAGTCCTGGAAAACAAAAGGTTTTACACCCAGAATGTCAGACTTACTTTCTGGCTATGGCTTCCTTAGAATTTTTTGTATGACTACTCATGACAGACTAGCCTACCACAATCTTGTTGCTAAGTGAGACTGGCTTCAGGGGTTGATTTCTTTTCTCCAAAAAAACATCTCACGTGTGAAGGGCCAGTCCTCAAATGTATTCACCATGCTCCACCCAGCCATGATAGACATGCCTCCCAAAATCAGTCTTGTTAGGTGAAATTGGCTATTTAAGCAAAATGCTACAACCGTTTAGCTTTCGATGGCTAATCTTGTAACTGAAGCTTAAAGCTGGGCCCCAAATGGTTACCACAGTCACGTTAGCATTTTTTTCCCTCCATCATTTGTAAACTGTGCAGACTCACAGAGCAGCAATCCCCCAGTGGCCGCCTGACTTCTTGCCGGCCTCAGTGAACAGTGACAGACCGATGAGGTTGATTGTGGGCGCGATAGCCAACGGTCCGATATATCGGAGCACAAAGCCCACCAGGCCAGTGAAGCCCAGCGTGATCTGGACAAGCGACGACACCAAGATAGCTCCTTGGATCTGTCAAACGAGATAAAAAATGAGTCACGTCAGCCACGTTTGTTTGTAGTGAGTTTGCAAGATGATTCATTATGTTAACGATATGATTCAAATAATGATACGATTGAGTCAACCCAGATTCTGATTCAATGAGTCACAATTCACTTCAACTCTGTGATTAATTCCATCCTAATTTTAATGAGTCGAGTCACTCTATCACCATAAAATTGACTCCGATTATGATAAGATTAGCTTAAAACGATTCTATATACTCCATTTACAATGAGTGATACGATTCACTCCAATTAAAAGATGATTCAATTTTTAGAGGTCTTCCAAATCTGTAAAATTAGAATCTTCACACATCACAGAATACATCTGAATAATATGGTCGTTATGGCCCTCCACTGACCATAACTGTCGCTCTTGTGAGGATTTGTTTTGCAGCACTGCACTGACAAGAGATGAGATGGATGGCTGCAAAAATACCTGATGAGCTTTTAACAAATGACAGATGAATTCCCCAGTCAGTCTTTTAATTCATGACCCCAAAACTCTTTTCATGTACCCGCGTAGGGGTTGGGTGGATGTTAGATATTCTTCTTAGTGGTAGTGAACTTGAAAGGTTACTTGTTGGGCTGCATTCCAGCAAAAGCAGGAAGTCGTTTCAGACCTCCAACTGGGAAAAGGGCAAATAACTCAACTCTGCTTCGATGCAGTTGTCTCTAAGAATTTCAACTCAAATTACAACATGATTCACCCACGATTCACCCGTTGTAATTCCGATACGAATCACTCCAATTACTTTACAATTCATCACACTGATTACCCTTTGATGATTCTCTCCGATCGCGATAGGATTCACCCAAATTACAATCAACACAATAGGATTTACGACAATTGTAAATCGGATTAACATAATTCTAGTTGCGACATAGTTCACCCCAATGTTGATTAATGAACATATTTGAACTCCACAATTGGGTATGCCTTGGCGTTCATGTCTGGGGGGGATATTGATGACTGACACAATGTCGGACTTACCTCGCGCATTCTCGACATCCACACTTCGTCGCCATTGTCCACTATCTGCAACGGGCTGCTACCGTTGTGCGCAGATAACATGGCGGGTTCTTGCGAAGTGGGACACTGCCACTTGGGCAGCGCAAGAATGGCCAAGGTGGGAGTAATGAAGCTGAAGGTCCCGCCCTGGAGGATTGGTAGTCTGTACAACAAAGGGAATGACTGTTATATACCAGAAAGTGCCTTAGCTGTGCTCACTGCCATGTGTTTTGCATTGTGGTGATAGAAAAGGCATTTAAGTTCTCAGCTTGAGGTGATAAGGATTTTTCGCCTTGTGATGTAGTATCAGACATAATGGAGTGGAACTGCCTCCGGCCGCCACATGTGACGTTTACTAGCCGAGTCTCATTCTGTGTACTGTTTTAATTTGAAATCAACTGTTACTAAAGTGTTGATGTCAGCATGCTTCTAGTTATTGGAAACCCACATTAGCTATATAAAGATGCTTATGTATTGTAAAAAATTTAAAAAAATTTAACATTGCTTTAGAAGTCTAAACTGGACAGTAAATTCCTCTCATCAACAGAGCACCATTGCTGTGATGGGAAAAACATTTAGTTTACAAGAAAAGAAGAGTGGTTTTATGGGAAATAGAAATAAATTCATAGTACATCAGCTTAAAGGGGTCAATAATTTATGTATGCAGATTGTAAGAACATGTTTAAAAAAAAAAAACCCCGCAGCAGCAGCAAATATCTGAAACATCTGTTTTAAACTGTAATATTATGTTAAGTGGTCAAGCAGATCTGACTTTACATGCATCATGTGGAATATTTCAACACCAAACAATTCTTTTTTTTGTAAATCCACCATCAACTGAAAAACATTGACATAATTTAATTGTATTCTTTTGCCTCTCGATGATACGCTTCACATTATTCCTAGGAATGAATTTGAGAAAACAAACTGTGTGTAAACTGTACCCACTTTCCCAACCTTGACTCCACAACAGGCCTTGCTTGTCATGAATTATAAAAAGGATGCAAAGCAAATAAAGATTAGATCCGCATTTATGTTGCGTTTTGGCTCGTTGCGACCTGCGTGGGCCGCCGCTTCCAACAAAAAGCCTCGGTTATTTGTTCAGGTTGTTCAATACCAAGCGTGTACAATTCAATTGTGTGGGAGGCAGCTGCGTTCTTATAAAGATGGATGCATCGCCATCATCGTCGTCACCTCCTCACTCCCCCGCGCTTACGCTTAATGCTTCTCTCGGGAGTTCTCTACACACATGAGCTATACGCGCTAAACTGCGTACACATCCAACATCTTATTTATGGCGAAGACGACTAGTGCGGAAGGGAGAGTGCGGGCCTGACTTGAAAAGTTTGTCTGGGCTTGAAAGAAGAGGAAAAACCTCAATTCCAACCCTGTCGCTCTTGGCTTGTTCTTTCCCCCTAGAAATACGCGAGAACCAAGAGATTGTCAATTTTCCGCAAAGTTTGCTGCTGTAGGGCTGTGAAATTTGGTTGTTTAAAAAGTAGAGGATGAGCAGTTTTGGGGGGGTTTCAGAAGTGGGTTAATAAAAAAAAATTAAAAAAGATTTCTATCCAATTTTTACCTGATCCCAACCCCCGTTTGAAGAAGTGTGCTGAGTCCGGACACAAAGAAGATGGTGCAGATGAGCTGGCTTTTGGCCACGTTGTTGTCACCGATGCAGAGCGGTTCGGCCAGGATGAGCGGGATGGCGATGATGCCGCCAAACGCCAGGACGTAATGCTGCAACAAAGGCGACATCTTTAAATCAATCTGTAAATAAGCTTTTTTTTTTGTGATAAGGAAAATCAATCATAGGACATAGGAAAATATATTCCCCTAAAACTTCACTGGAAATTACCCGTCTAGTTTTTTTAAATAATCAAATTTTGCACTACTTTAAATTTGTTCCACTGCTGTGATGTAGAAGACCACACAAACAGTTTGGCAGTAAAAAAAAAGCATGGCTCTC
>NW_028232740.1:0-15034 GCF_054491065.1 Syngnathus leptorhynchus | reverse complement strand
GTGTAAAAAGAACCGGGCTGGTTCAAAAAAAGAACCGGGCGGCCCGGTAGAATTGCTTAGCCGAGGTCCTGGAAGCCTAACCCGGCGTGATCTTGCGCCAAAAGCCGCTGCTGAGCTCCAGCTGGAAGTGTAAAAAGAACCGGGCTAGTTCAAAAAAAGAACCGGGCGGCCCGGTAAAATTGCTTAGCCAGGGTCCTGGAAGCCTAACGCGGCGTGATCTTGCCCGATAGTCGGCCTCTATACTTCCATATTAGGTACCAGGCGCTCAGAGCCAACTTGGCGAAAATTTTCTAAGTGCCCACGGCTCTGCGGGGATTGTGCGTCCGACCCGCGCCGGTTCTCCAGCCGGCCTGAAATAACGCAAAACCAGCCTCTCCCCCTGGAGCTCACAGCCAAAGGCGAAACTTTTCTAAGTGCCTACGGCTGTGCGGGCTTTTGAGTCCGCCCCGCGCCGGTTCGTCGGTCGGCCTCAAAAAGCGAAAAATCAGCCTCTCTCCCTGGAGCTCGACTCGAGTTGATCATTATACATGAAGAAATAACCAATTTCATCGTTTGGTTTATGTTTTACACGCGTTTTAAATTTTATTGCCGAAATCGCTTTTTCTCGCCGAGATAAGCACGTTTTCTGAAATGCCGCTCTCCCGTCACTCTGGTTAAAGTGTTATGAAAAAAAAGGCTGTTGGGGGCTAGGGAGTATCGAGTTGATCATTATACATGAAGAAATAACCAATTTCATCGTTTGGTTTATGTTTTACACGCGTTTTAAATTTTATTGCCGAAATCGCTTTTTCTCGCCGAGATAAGCACGTTTTCTGAAATGCCGCTCTCCCGTCACTCTGGTTAAAGTGTTATGAAAAAAAAGGCTGTTGGGGGCTAGGGAGTATCGAGTTGATCATTATACATGAAGAAATAACCAATTTCATCGTTTGGTTTATGTTTTACACGCGTTTTAAATTTTATTGCCGAAATCGCTTTTTCTCGCCGAGATAAGCACGTTTTCTGAAATGCCGCTCTCCCTTCACTCTGGTTAAAGTGTTATGAAAAAAAAGGCTGTTGGGGGCTAGGGAGTATCGAGTTGATCATTATACATGAAGAAATAACCAATTTCATCGTTTGGTTTATGTTTTACACGCGTTTTAAATTTTATTGCCGAAATCGCTTTTTCTCGCCGAGATAAGCACGTTTTCTGAAATGCCGCTCTCCCGTCACTCTGGTTAAAGTGTTATGAAAAAAAAGGCTGTTGGGGGCTAGGGAGTATCGAGTTGATCATTATACATGAAGAAATAACCAATTTCATCGTTTGGTTTATGTTTTACACGCGTTTTAAATTTTATTGCCGAAATCGCTTTTTCTCGCCGAGATAAGCACGTTTTCTGAAATGCCGCTCTCCCGTCACTCTGGTTAAAGTGTTATGAAAAAAAAGGCTGTTGGGGGCTAGGGAGTATCGAGTTGATCATTATACATGAAGAAATAACCAATTTCATCGTTTGGTTTATGTTTTACACGCGTTTTAAATTTTATTGCCGAAATCGCTTTTTCTCGCCGAGATAAGCACGTTTTCTGAAATGCCGCTCTCCCGTCACTCTGGTTAAAGTGTTATGAAAAAAAAGGCTGTTGGGGGCTAGGGAGTATCGAGTTGATCATTATACATGAAGAAATAACCAATTTCATCGTTTGGTTTATGTTTAACACGCGTTTTAAATTTTATTGCCGAAATCGCTTTTTCTCGCCGAGATAAGCACGTTTTCTGAAATGCCGCTCTCCCGTCACTCTGGTTAAAGTGTTATGAAAAAAAAGGCTGTTGGGGGCTAGGGAGTATCGAGTTGATCATTATACATGAAGAAATAACCAATTTCATCGTTTGGTTTATGTTTTACACGCGTTTTAAATTTTATTGCCGAAATCGCTTTTTCTCGCCGAGATAAGCACGTTTTCTGAAATGCCGCTCTCCCGTCACTCTGGTTAAAGTGTTATGAAAAAAAAGGCTGTTGGGGGCTAGGGAGTATCGAGTTGATCATTATACATGAAGAAATAACCAATTTCATCGTTTGGTTTATGTTTTACACGCGTTTTAAATTTTATTGCCGAAATCGCTTTTTCTCGCCGAGATAAGCACGTTTTCTGAAATGCCGCTCTCCCGTCACTCTGGTTAAAGTGTTATGAAAAAAAAGGCTGTTGGGGGCTAGGGAGTATCGAGTTGATCATTATACATGAAGAAATAACCAATTTCATCGTTTGGTTTATGTTTTACACGCGTTTTAAATTTTATTGCCGAAATCGCTTTTTCTCGCCGAGATAAGCACGTTTTCTGAAATGCCGCTCTCCCGTCACTCTGGTTAAAGTGTTATGAAAAAAAAGGCTGTTGGGGGCTAGGGAGTATCGAGTTGATCATTATACATGAAGAAATAACCAATTTCATCGTTTGCTTTATGTTTTACACGCGTTTTAAATTTTATTGCCGAAATCGCTTTTTCTCGCCGAGATAAGCACGTTTTCTGAAATGCCGCTCTCCCGTCACTCTGGTTAAAGTGTTGTGAAAAAAAAGGCTGTTGGGGGCTAGGGAGTATCGAGTTGATCATTATACATGAAGAAATAACCAATTTCATCGTTTGGTTTATGTTTTACACGCTGCTGAGCTCCAGCTGGATGTGAAAAAAGAACCGGGCTGGTTAAAAAAAGAACCGGGCGACCCGGTAAAATTGCTTAGCCGGGGTTCTGGAAGCCTAACACGGCGTGATCTTGTCCAAAAAGCCGCTGCTGAGCTCCAGCTGGAAGTGTAAAAAGAACCGGGCTGGTTAAAAAAAAGAACCGGGCGACCCGGTAAAATTGCTTAGCCGGGGCTCTGGAAGCCTAACACGGCGTGATCTTGTCCAAAAAGCCGCTGCTGAGCTCCAGCTGGAAGTGTAAAAAGAACCGGGCTGGTTGAAAAAAAAGAACCGGGCAGCCCGGTAAAATTGCTTAGCCGGGGTCCTGGAAGCCTAACCCGGCGTGATACTGTGCAAAAAGCCGCTGCTGAGCTCCAGCTGGAAGTGTAAAAAGAACCGGGCTGGTTAAAAAAAAGAACCGGGCGGCCCGGTAAAATTGCTTAGCCGGGGTCCTGGAAGCCTAACCCGGCGTGATATTGTCCAAAAAGCCGCTGCTGAACTCCAGCTGGAAGTGTAAAAAGAACCGGGCTGGTTAAAAAAAAAGAACCGGGCGGGCCGGTAAAATTGCTTAGCCGGGGCTCTGGAAGCCTAACACGGCGTGATCTTGTCCCAAAAGCCGCTCGTGAGCTCCAGCTGGAAGTGTAAAAAGAACCGGGCTGGTTCAAAAAAAGAACCGGGCGGCCCGGTAGAATTGCTTAGCCGAGGTCCTGGAAGCCTAACCCGGCGTGATCTTGCGCCAAAAGCCGCTGCTGAGCTCCAGCTGGAAGTGTAAAAAGAACCGGGCTGGTTCAAAAAAAGAACCGGGCGGCCCGGTAAAATTGCTTAGCCAGGGTCCTGGAAGCCTAACGCGGCGTGATCTTGCCCGATAGTCGGCCTCTATACTTCCATATTAGGTACCAGGCGCTCAGAGCCAACTTGGCGAAAATTTTCTAAGTGCCCACGGCTCTGCGGGGATTGTGCGTCCGACCCGCGCCGGTTCTCCAGCCGGCCTGAAATAACGCAAAACCAGCCTCTCCCCCTGGAGCTCACAGCCAAAGGCGAAACTTTTCTAAGTGCCTACGGCTGTGCGGGCTTTTGAGTCCGCCCCGCGCCGGTTCGTCGGTCGGCCTCAAAAAGCGAAAAATCAGCCTCTCTCCCTGGAGCTCGACTCGAGTTGATCATTATACATGAAGAAATAACCAATTTCATCGTTTGGTTTATGTTTTACACGCGTTTTAAATTTTATTGCCGAAATCGCTTTTTCTCGCCGAGATAAGCACGTTTTCTGAAATGCCGCTCTCCCGTCACTCTGGTTAAAGTGTTATGAAAAAAAAGGCTGTTGGGGGCTAGGGAGTATCGAGTTGATCATTATACATGAAGAAATAACCAATTTCATCGTTTGGTTTATGTTTTACACGCGTTTTAAATTTTATTGCCGAAATCGCTTTTTCTCGCCGAGATAAGCACGTTTTCTGAAATGCCGCTCTCCCGTCACTCTGGTTAAAGTGTTATGAAAAAAAAGGCTGTTGGGGGCTAGGGAGTATCGAGTTGATCATTATACATGAAGAAATAACCAATTTCATCGTTTGGTTTATGTTTTACACGCGTTTTAAATTTTATTGCCGAAATCGCTTTTTCTCGCCGAGATAAGCACGTTTTCTGAAATGCCGCTCTCCCTTCACTCTGGTTAAAGTGTTATGAAAAAAAAGGCTGTTGGGGGCTAGGGAGTATCGAGTTGATCATTATACATGAAGAAATAACCAATTTCATCGTTTGGTTTATGTTTTACACGCGTTTTAAATTTTATTGCCGAAATCGCTTTTTCTCGCCGAGATAAGCACGTTTTCTGAAATGCCGCTCTCCCGTCACTCTGGTTAAAGTGTTATGAAAAAAAAGGCTGTTGGGGGCTAGGGAGTATCGAGTTGATCATTATACATGAAGAAATAACCAATTTCATCGTTTGGTTTATGTTTTACACGCGTTTTAAATTGTATTGCCGAAATCGTTTCTCGCCGAGATAAGCACGTTTTCTGAAATGCCGCTCTCCCGTCACTCTGGTTAAAGTGTTATGAAAAAAAAGGCTGTTGGGGGCTAGGGAGTATCGAGTTGATCATTATACATGAAGAAATAACCAATTTCATCGTTTGCTTTATGTTTTACACGCGTTTTAAATTTTATTGCCGAAATCGCTTTTTCTCGCCGAGATAAGCACGTTTTCTGAAATGCCGCTCTCCCGTCACTCTGGTTAAAGTGTTATGAAAAAAAAGGCTGTTGGGGGCTAGGGAGTATCGAGTTGATCATTATACATGAAGAAATAAGCAATTTCATCGTTTGGATTATGTTTTACACGCTGCTGAGCTCCAGCTGGATGTGAAAAAAGAACCGGGCTGGTTAAAAAAAGAACCGGGCGACCCGGTAAAATTGCTTAGCCGGGGCTCTGGAAGCCTAACACGGCGTGATCTTGTCCAAAAAGCCGCTGCTGAGCTCCAGCTGGAAGTGTAAAAAGAACCGGGCTGGTTAAAAAAAAGAACCGGGCGACCCGGTAAAATTGCTTAGCCGGGGCTCTGGAAGCCTAACACGGCTTGATCTTGTCCAAAAAGCCGATGCTGAGCTCCAGCTGGAAGTGTAAAAAGAACCGGGCTGGTTGAAAAAAAAGAACCGGGCGGCCCGGTAAAATTGCTTAGCCGGGGTCCTGGAAGCCTAACCCGGCGTGATACTGTGCAAAAAGCCGCTGCTGAGCTCCAGCTGGAAGTGTAAAAAGAACCGGGCTGGTTAAAAAAAAGAACCGGGCGGCTCGGTAAAATTGCTTAGCCGGGGTCCTGGAAGCCTAACCCGGCGTGATATTGTCCAAAAAGCCGCTGCTGAGCTCCAGCTGGAAGTGTAAAAAGAACCGGGCTGGTTAAAAAAAAAGAACCGGGCGGGCCGGTAAAATTGCTTAGCCGGGGCTCTGGAAGCCTAACACGGCGTGATCTTGTCCCAAAAGCCGCTCGTGAGCTCCAGCTGGAAGTGTAAAAAGAACCGGGCTGGTTCAAAAAAAGAACCGGGCGGCCCGGTAGAATTGCTTAGCCGAGGTTCTGGAAGCCTAACACGGCGTGATCTTGCGCCAAAAGCCGCTGCTGAGCTCCAGCTGGAAGTGTAAAAAGAACCGGGCTGGTTCAAAAAAAGAACCGGGCGGCCCGGTAAAATTGCTTAGCCGGGGTCCTGGAAGCCTAACGCGGCGTGATCTTGCCCGATAGTCGGCCTCTATACTTCCATATTAGGTACCAGGCGCTCAGAGCCAACTTGGCGAACATTTTCTAAGTGCCCACGGCTCTGCGGGGATTGTGCGTCCGACCCGCGCCGGTTCTCCAGCCGGCCTGAAATAACGCAAAACCAGCCTCTCCCCCTGGAGCTCACAGCCAAAGGCGAAACTTTTCTAAGTGCCTACGGCTCTGCGGGCTTTTGAGTCCGCCCCGCGCCGGTTCGTCGGTAGGCCTCAAAAAGCGAAAAATCAGCCTCTCTCCCTGGAGCTCGACTCGAGTTGATCATTATACATGAAGAAATAACCAATTTCATCGTTTGGTTTATGTTTTACACGCGTTTTAAATTTTATTGCCGAAATCGCTTTTTCTCGCCGAGATAAGCACGTTTTCTGAAATGCCGCTCTCCCGTCACTCTGGTTAAAGTGTTATGAAAAAAAAAGGCTGTTGGGGGCTAGGGAGTATCGAGTTGATCATTATACATGAAGAAATAACCAATTTCATCGTTTGGTTTATGTTTTACACGCGTTTTAAATTTTATTGCCGAAATCGCTTTTTCTCGCCGAGATAAGCACGTTTTCTGAAATGCCGCTCTCCCGTCACTCTGGTTAAAGTGTTATGAAAAAAAAGGCTGTTGGGGGCTAGGGAGTATCGAGTTGATCATTATACATGAAGAAATAACCAATTTCATCGTTTGGTTTATGTTTTACACGCGTTTTAAATTTTATTGCCGAAATCGCTTTTTCTCGCCGAGATAAGCACGTTTTCTGAAATGCCGCTCTCCCGTCACTCTGGTTAAAGTGTTATGAAAAAAAAGGCTGTTGGGGGCTAGGGAGTATCGAGTTGATCATTATACATGAAGAAATAACCAATTTCATCGTTTGGTTTATGTTTTACACGCGTTTTAAATTTTATTGCCGAAATCGCTTTTTCTCGCCGAGATAAGCACGTTTTCTGAAATGCCGCTCTCCCGTCACTCTGGTTAAAGTGTTATGAAAAAAAAGGCTGTTGGGGGCTAGGGAGTATCGAGTTGATCATTATACATGAAGAAATAACCAATTTCATCGTTTGGTTTATGTTTTACACGCGTTTTAAATTTTATTGCCGAAATCGCTTTTTCTCGCCGAGATAAGCACGTTTTCTGAAATGCCGCTCTCCCGTCACTCTGGTTAAAGTGTTATGAAAAAAAAGGCTGTTGGGGGCTAGGGAGTATCGAGTTGATCATTATACATGAAGAAATAACCAATTTCATCGTTTGGTTTATGTTTAACACGCGTTTTAAATTTTATTGCCGAAATCGCTTTTTCTCGCCGAGATAAGCACGTTTTCTGAAATGCCGCTCTCCCGTCACTCTGGTTAAAGTGTTATGAAAAAAAAGGCTGTTGGGGGCTAGGGAGTATCGAGTTGATCATTATACATGAAGAAATAACCAATTTCATCGTTTGGTTTATGTTTTACACGCGTTTTAAATTTTATTGCCGAAATCGCTTTTTCTCGCCGAGATAAGCACGTTTTCTGAAATGCCGCTCTCCCGTCACTCTGATTAAAGTGTTATGAAAAAAAAGGCTGTTGGGGGCTAGGGAGTATCGAGTTGATCATTATACATGAAGAAATAACCAATTTCATCGTTTGGTTTATGTTTTACACGCGTTTTAAATTTTATTGCCGAAATCGCTTTTTCTCGCCGAGATAAGCACGTTTTCTGAAATGCCGCTCTCCCGTCACTCTGGTTAAAGTGTTATGAAAAAAAAGGCTGTTGGGGGCTAGGGAGTATCGAGTTGATCATTATACATGAAGAAATAACCAATTTCATTGTTTGGTTTATGTTTTACACGCGTTTTAAATTTTATTGCCGAAATCGCTTTTTCTCGCCGAGATAAGCACGTTTTCTGAAATGCCGCTCTCCCGTCACTCTGGTTAAAGTGTTATGAAAAAAAAGGCTGTTGGGGGCTAGGGAGTATCGAGTTGATCATTATACATGAAGAAATAACCAATTTCATCGTTTGCTTTATGTTTTACACGCGTTTTAAATTTTATTGCCGAAATCGCTTTTTCTCGCCGAGATAAGCACGTTTTCTGAAATGCCGCTCTCCCGTCACTCTGGTTAAAGTGTTGTGAAAAAAAAGGCTGTTGGGGGCTAGGGAGTATCGAGTTGATCATTATACATGAAGAAATAACCAATTTCATCGTTTGGTTTATGTTTTACACGCTGCTGAGCTCCAGCTGGATGTGAAAAAAGAACCGGGCTGGTTAAAAAAAGAACCGGGCGACCCGGTAAAATTGCTTAGCCGGGGCTCTGGAAGCCTAACACGGCGTGATCTTGTCCAAAAAGCCGCTGCTGAGCTCCAGCTGGAAGTGTAAAAAGAACCGGGCTGGTTAAAAAAAAGAACCGGGCGACCCGGTAAAATTGCTTAGCCGGGGCTCTGGAAGCCTAACACGGCGTGATCTTGTCCAAAAAGCCGCTGCTGAGCTCCAGCTGGAAGTGTAAAAAGAACCGGGCTGGTTGAAAAAAAAGAACCGGGCAGCCCGGTAAAATTGCTTAGCCGGGGTCCTGGAAGCCTAACCCGGCGTGATACTGTGCAAAAAGCCGCTGCTGAGCTCCAGCTGGAAGTGTAAAAAGAACCGGGCTGGTTAAAAAAAAGAACCGGGCGGCCCGGTAAAATTGCTTAGCCGGGGTCCTGGAAGCCTAACCCGGCGTGATATTGTCCAAAAAGCCGCTGCTGAGCTCCAGCTGGAAGTGTAAAAAGAACCGGGCTGGTTAAAAAAAAAGAACCGGGCGGGCCGGTAAAATTGCTTAGCCGGGGCTCTGGAAGCCTAACACGGCGTGATCTTGTCCCAAAAGCCGCTCGTGAGCTCCAGCTGGAAGTGTAAAAAGAACCGGGCTGGTTCAAAAAAAGAACCGGGCGGCCCGGTAGAATTGCTTAGCCGAGGTCCTGGAAGCCTAACCCGGCGTGATCTTGCGCCAAAAGCCGCTGCTGAGCTCCAGCTGGAAGTGTAAAAAGAACCGGGCTGGTTCAAAAAAAGAACCGGGCGGCCCGGTAAAATTGCTTAGCCAGGGTCCTGGAAGCCTAACGCGGCGTGATCTTGCCCGATAGTCGGCCTCTATACTTCCATATTAGGTACCAGGCGCTCAGAGCCAACTTGGCGAAAATTTTCTAAGTGCCCACGGCTCTGCGGGGATTGTGCGTCCGACCCGCGCCGGTTCTCCAGCCGGCCTGAAATAACGCAAAACCAGCCTCTCCCCCTGGAGCTCACAGCCAAAGGCGAAACTTTTCTAAGTGCCTACGGCTGTGCGGGCTTTTGAGTCCGCCCCGCGCCGGTTCGTCGGTCGGCCTCAAAAAGCGAAAAATCAGCCTCTCTCCCTGGAGCTCGACTCGAGTTGATCATTATACATGAAGAAATAACCAATTTCATCGTTTGGTTTATGTTTTACACGCGTTTTAAATTGTATTGCCGAAATCGCTTTTTCTCGCCGAGATAAGCACGT
This sequence comes from Syngnathus leptorhynchus, assembly GCF_054491065.1. NCBI lineage: Eukaryota > Metazoa > Chordata > Actinopteri > Syngnathiformes > Syngnathidae > Syngnathus > Syngnathus leptorhynchus. The sequence continues at coordinate 5,684 of NW_028232740.1, read as the reverse complement.
TTTCTGAAATGCCGCTCTCCCGTCACTCTGGTTAAAGTGTTATGAAAAAAAAGGCTGTTGGGGGCTAGGGAGTATCGAGTTGATCATTATACATGAAGAAATAACCAATTTCATCGTTTGGTTTATGTTTTACACGCGTTTTAAATTTTATTGCCGAAATCGCTTTTTCTCGCCGAGATAAGCACGTTTTCTGAAATGCCGCTCTCCCGTCACTCTGGTTAAAGTGTTATGAAAAAAAAGGCTGTTGGGGGCTAGGGAGTATCGAGTTGATCATTATACATGAAGAAATAACCAATTTCATCGTTTGGTTTATGTTTTACACGCGTTTTAAATTTTATTGCCGAAATCGCTTTTTCTCGCCGAGATAAGCACGTTTTCTGAAATGCCGCTCTCCCTTCACTCTGGTTAAAGTGTTATGAAAAAAAAGGCTGTTGGGGGCTAGGGAGTATCGAGTTGATCATTATACATGAAGAAATAACCAATTTCATCGTTTGGTTTATGTTTTACACGCGTTTTAAATTTTATTGCCGAAATCGCTTTTTCTCGCCGAGATAAGCACGTTTTCTGAAATGCCGCTCTCCCGTCACTCTGGTTAAAGTGTTATGAAAAAAAAGGCTGTTGGGGGCTAGGGAGTATCGAGTTGATCATTATACATGAAGAAATAACCAATTTCATCGTTTGGTTTATGTTTTACACGCGTTTTAAATTTTATTGCCGAAATCGCTTTTTCTCGCCGAGATAAGCACGTTTTCTGAAATGCCGCTCTCCCGTCACTCTGGTTAAAGTGTTATGAAAAAAAAGGCTGTTGGGGGCTAGGGAGTATCGAGTTGATCATTATACATGAAGAAATAACCAATTTCATCGTTTGCTTTATGTTTTACACGCGTTTTAAATTTTATTGCCGAAATCGCTTTTTCTCGCCGAGATAAGCACGTTTTCTGAAATGCCGCTCTCCCGTCACTCTGGTTAAAGTGTTGTGAAAAAAAAGGCTGTTGGGGGCTAGGGAGTATCGAGTTGATCATTATACATGAAGAAATAACCAATTTCATCGTTTGGTTTATGTTTTACACGCTGCTGAGCTCCAGCTGGATGTGAAAAAAGAACCGGGCTGGTTAAAAAAAGAACCGGGCGACCCGGTAAAATTGCTTAGCCGGGGCTCTGGAAGCCTAACACGGCGTGATCTTGTCCAAAAAGCCGCTGCTGAGCTCCAGCTGGAAGTGTAAAAAGAACCGGGCTGGTTAAAAAAAAGAACCGGGCGACCCGGTAAAATTGCTTAGCCGGGGCTCTGGAAGCCTAACACGGCGTGATCTTGTCCAAAAAGCCGCTGCTGAGCTCCAGCTGGAAGTGTAAAAAGAACCGGGCTGGTTGAAAAAAAAAGAACCGGGCAGCCCGGTAAAATTGCTTAGCCGGGGTCCTGGAAGCCTAACCCGGCGTGATACTGTGCAAAAAGCCGCTGCTGAGCTCCAGCTGGAAGTGTAAAAAGAACCGGGCTGGTTAAAAAAAAGAACCGGGCGGCCCGGTAAAATTGCTTAGCCGGGGTCCTAGAAGCCTAACCCGGCGTGATATTGTCCAAAAAGCCGCTGCTGAGCTCCAGCTGGAAGTGTAAAAAGAACCGGGCTGGTTAAAAAAAAAGAACCGGGCGGGCCGGTAAAATTGCTTAGCCGGGGCTCTGGAAGCCTAACACGGCGTGATCTTGTCCCAAAAGCCGCTCGTGAGCTCCAGCTGGAAGTGTAAAAAGAACCGGGCTGGTTCAAAAAAAGAACCGGGCGGCCCGGTAGAATTGCTTAGCCGAGGTCCTGGAAGCCTAACCCGGCGTGATCTTGCGCCAAAAGCCGCTGCTGAGCTCCAGCTGGAAGTGTAAAAAGAACCGGGCTGGTTCAAAAAAAGAACCGGGCGGCCCGGTAAAATTGCTTAGCCAGGGTCCTGGAAGCCTAACGCGGCGTGATCTTGCCCGATAGTCGGCCTCTATACTTCCATATTAGGTACCAGGCGCTCAGAGCCAACTTGGCGAAAATTTTCTAAGTGCCCACGGCTCTGCGGGGATTGTGCGTCCGACCCGCGCCGGTTCTCCAGCCGGCCTGAAATAACGCAAAACCAGCCTCTCCCCCTGGAGCTCACAGCCAAAGGCGAAACTTTTCTAAGTGCCTACGGCTGTGCGGGCTTTTGAGTCCGCCCCGCGCCGGTTCGTCGGTCGGCCTCAAAAAGCGAAAAATCAGCCTCTCTCCCTGGAGCTCGACTCGAGTTGATCATTATACATGAAGAAATAACCAATTTCATCGTTTGGTTTATGTTTTACACGCGTTTTAAATTTTATTGCCGAAATCGCTTTTTCTCGCCGAGATAAGCACGTTTTCTGAAATGCCGCTCTCCCGTCACTCTGGTTAAAGTGTTATGAAAAAAAAGGCTGTTGGGGGCTAGGGAGTATCGAGTTGATCATTATACATGAAGAAATAACCAATTTCATCGTTTGGTTTATGTTTTACACGCGTTTTAAATTTTATTGCCGAAATCGCTTTTTCTCGCCGAGATAAGCACGTTTTCTGAAATGCCGCTCTCCCGTCACTCTGGTTAAAGTGTTATGAAAAAAGAGGCTGTTGGGGGCTAGGGAGTATCGAGTTGATCATTATACATGAAGAAATAACCAATTTCATCGTTTGGTTTATGTTTAACACGCGTTTTAAATTTTATTGCCGAAATCGCTTTTTCTCGCCGAGATAAGCACGTTTTCTGAAATGCCGCTCTCCCGTCACTCTGGTTAAAGTGTTATGAAAAAAAAGGCTGTTGGGGGCTAGGGAGTATCGAGTTGATCATTATACATGAAGAAATAACCAATTTCATCGTTTGGTTTATGTTTTACACGCGTTTTAAATTTTATTGCCGAAATCGCTTTTTCTCGCCGAGATAAGCACGTTTTCTGAAATGCCGCTCTCCCGTCACTCTGGTTAAAGTGTTATGAAAAAAAAGGCTGTTGGGGGCTAGGGAGTATCGAGTTGATCATTATACATGAAGAAATAACCAATTTCATCGTTTGGTTTATGTTTTACACGCGTTTTAAATTTTATTGCCGAAATCGCTTTTTCTCGCCGAGATAAGCACGTTTTCTGAAATGCCGCTCTCCCGTAACTCTGGTTAAAGTGTTATGAAAAAAAAGGCTGTTGGGGGCTAGGGAGTATCGAGTTGATCATTATACATGAAGAAATAACCAATTTCATCGTTTGGTTTATGTTTTACACGCGTTTTAAATTTTATTGCCGAAATCGCTTTTTCTCGCCGAGATAAGCACGTTTTCTGAAATGCCGCTCTCCCGTCACTCTGGTTAAAGTGTTATGAAAAAAAAGGCTGTTGGGGGCTAGGGAGTATCGAGTTGATCATTATACATGAAGAAATAACCAATTTCATCGTTTGGTTTATGTTTTACACGCGTTTTAAATTTTATTGCCGAAATCGCTTTTTCTCGCCGAGATAAGCACGTTTTCTGAAATGCCGCTCTCCCGTCACTCTGGTTAAAGTGTTATGAAAAAAAAGGCTGTTGGGGGCTAGGGAGTATCGAGTTGATCATTATACATGAAGAAATAACCAATTTCATCGTTTGGTTTATGTTTTACACGCGTTTTAAATTTTATTGCCGAAATCGCTTTTCTCTCGCCGAGATAAGCACGTTTTCTGAAATGCCGCTCTCACCGTCACTCTGGTTAAAGTGTTATGAAAAAAAAGGCTGTTGGGGGCTAGGGAGTATCGAGTTGATCATTATACATGAAGAAATAACCAATTTCATCGTTTGGTTTATGTTTTACACGCGTTTTAAATTTTATTGCCGAAATCGCTTTTTCTCGCCGAGATAAGCACGTTTTCTGAAATGCCGCTCTCCCGTCACTCTGGTTAAAGTGTTATGAAAAAAAAGGCTGTTGGGGGCTAGGGAGTATCGAGTTGATCATTATACATGAAGAAATAACCAATTTCATCGTTTGGTTTATGTTTTACACGCGTTTTAAATTTTATTGCCGAAATCGCTTTTTCTCGCCGAGATAAGCACGTTTTCTGAAATGCCGCTCTCCCGTCACTCTGGTTAAAGTGTTATGAAAAAAAAGGCTGTTGGGGGCTAGGGAGTATCGAGTTGATCATTATACATGAAGAAATAACCAATTTCATCGTTTGGTTTATGTTTTACACGCGTTTTAAATTTTATTGCCGAAATCGCTTTTTCTCGCCGAGATAAGCACGTTTTCTGAAATGCCGCTCTCCCGTCACTCTGGTTAAAGTGTTATGAAAAAAAAGGCTGTTGGGGGCTAGGGAGTATCGAGTTGATCATTATACATGAAGAAATAACCAATTTCATCGTTTGGTTTATGTTTTACACGCGTTTTAAATTTTATTGCCGAAATCGCTTTTTCTCGCCGAGATAAGCACGTTTTCTGAAATGCCGCTCTCCCGTCACTCTGGTTAAAGTGTTATGAAAAAAAAGGCTGTTGGGGGCTAGGGAGTATCGAGTTGATCATTATACATGAAGAAATAACCAATTTCATCGTTTGGTTTATGTTTTACACGCGTTTTAAATTTTATTGCCGAAATCGCTTTTTCTCGCCGAGATAAGCACGTTTTCTGAAATGCCGCTCTCCCGTCACTCTGGTTAAAGTGTTATGAAAAAAAAGGCTGTTGGGGGCTAGGGAGTATCGAGTTGATCATTATACATGAAGAAATAACCAATTTCATCGTTTGGTTTATGTTTTACACGCGTTTTAAATTTTATTGCCGAAATCGCTTTTTCTCGCCGAGATAAGCACGTTTTCTGAAATGCCGCTCTCCCGTCACTCTGGTTAAAGTGTTATGAAAAAAAAGGCTGTTGGGGGCTAGGGAGTATCGAGTTGATCATTATACATGAAGAAATAACCAATTTCATCGTTTGGTTTATGTTTTACACGCGTTTTAAATTTTATTGCCGAAATCGCTTTTTCTCGCCGAGATAAGCACGTTTTCTGAAATGCCGCTCTCCCGTCACTCTGGTTAAAGTGTTATGAAAAAAAAGGCTGTTGGGGGCTAGGGAGTATCGAGTTGATCATTATACATGAAGAAATAACCAATTTCATCGTTTGGTTTATGTTTTACACGCGTTTTAAATTTTATTGCCGAAATCGCTTTTTCTCGCCGAGATAAGCACGTTTTCTGAAATGCCGCTCTCCCGTCACTCTGGTTAAAGTGTTATGAAAAAAAAGGCTGTTGGGGGCTAGGGAGTATCGAGTTGATCATTATACATGAAGAAATAACCAATTTCATCGTTTGGTTTATGTTTTACACGCGTTTTAAATTTTATTGCCGAAATCGCTTTTTCTCGCCGAGATAAGCACGTTTTCTGAAATGCCGCTCTCCCGTCACTCTGGTTAAAGTGTTATGAAAAAAAAGGCTGTTGGGGGCTAGGGAGTATCGAGTTGATCATTATACATGAAGAAATAACCAATTTCATCGTTTGGTTTATGTTTTACACGCGTTTTAAATTTTATTGCCGAAATCGCTTTTTCTCGCCGAGATAAGCACGTTTTCTGAAATGCCGCTCTCCCGTCACTCTGGTTAAAGTGTTATGAAAAAAAAGGCTGTTGGGGGCTAGGGAGTATCGAGTTGATCATTATACATGAAGAAATAACCAATTTCATCGTTTGGTTTATGTTTTACACGCGTTTTAAATTTTATTG